>NW_008752180.1:76964-120201 GCF_000715545.1 Opisthorchis viverrini | reverse complement strand
TCTCCCATATTCTCCTGTTACTCTTTCGCATTCATCGCTTGCATTCACTTTTTATGTTTGTGACCATGCTCTTCAAAATTAAATGATAATATGAGCTCGTATCGTTATGCAATTCAGAATTGTAGAGTTCATTCCCATGCCCAAGACGCGGATGAGTGAAGTTACAAATGAATGAGTGATGGGGCATTGGGTGTGTGTCCTTACCACGATGGGTATCTCATCTCTATCCAGCTTAATTGCTAAAAAGCTGCGAAAGAAAAAAGTGAAAGTTTGTTTACATCAGTCCCAGAAGGGATTTGCAAATGTTCGTAAGGTACACAAGGCTGAATGACTAAAGAAAACAGGATTAATCTTCATTAAACAATGCATGTCAACAAGGAAACAATTCATAAAAGTAAACCAAAAAGTTTAGTGTTGAATACAGGAAAATCTTGGATGAAGGGGGCTGGGTTTAGATCAAAATATCTTTCGTTACATTCGAGATTTTGGTGTTTGCAGTTATCCTTTGACATAGTCACACTGGATTGTTTTATGTTTCTATGTAGAATTTTTGACCGCTCCCTAGTGGTGGTAGTGGTCACATACAAAAATGAAAAGCAAAGCTTGCTGTTCCCGTTTTTCGGGCTCACACTACATCATTTCTACTGACCAGCGCTTGCACAAAAAGCTTCACATCATCAAGTTATCAGTGATTTCTAGTAAAGTTTAGACAATGTTTAGACAACATCAGGCAGTCTAGGATGGCTATGATTAAAACTGAGAAATTCTGGACGAAACTGACCTACGCATTTCAATTTTGAAGAAGTTGATTCCCCTCCAAACCAAACGTCAAAATTCTCATTTCAGTGAATTAAACCAAACCTGTTAATTCATCTGTGAGTTAACTGAGTTCTGATAACTTCTAAGATGGTAAGTTAATTCAGTTTGTCTAAATTAAGAACAGTACCGTGAAAGCGTCATTCGTTTGTGTTATTGTCTGAAATTAGCTACAGATAACGTGATGGAGAAACATGGTAAATTCACGTTTTAATATCTGAATTGTTACGGAGTGAGATAACTATGATAGTATCTAATGTGGCGAAACCGAAGATTGATTTGATGCTTTTTCAATTTTAAGAATTACAACAAGGAGGCAAGAGAAGTTTCCGGGATTATATTTTAAAAAATCATACCATAACCACAGTCTCCTGCGGCAGCTTGTAAATTTCATTGTGTGCATATTTTACCGGAGTTTCTTCACACCGTATTCTTGTAATCACTCCAGTGAATACCGTTCACATAAATATGAACTCAGTGTTTTCTGCGGGACCCTACAATATGGAATATATATATATATTTGCAAGAAGCAGCGGATGTCTTAACATCCTTCAAGGGAAAATGGTATGAATGATGATATCGTTAATTTTGTTATACCTACGGACCAAATAAAATCGATTTTCTTGTAGATCACAAAAACGGTTCGTGAAAAACAAACAGCTAGTATGAGGGTGAAAGGTAACACAGAAATTTTCATTCAGCAGAAAGTACAGGATAGGAGAATTTAGGACCATCGAACGTGGATGTAAAATAAATAATTGAACTAGCCAACGAAATACACTCATTTGCAAACCAATTTGGCTTTCTGGGAGATTCACCTGGAACCCAACTAAATCCCTCATTTATGATGTTTTCAAGGAACTGAATGTGCTACCTAAAACCCTACTAAAGGAGAGATTCAGCTGGTTACCAAAGTAGATTGTAACCGGATGTATTTCCGTAAATTCGTGCTATTCGGGCTCAAGTAGAACATAAGACTGACGGAAACTCCGGAACTGCGCCTACCTGATGGGTCTCAAGAAGGGCGAAACCAGTCGTGGGCAGTCGAGGAGTTTTCGGTAATCTTATGAGTAGTGTAATAAGTAAACTAACCTTTTGATTGAAGGTAAAACTTTTTGCTTTAATATTCCCTGTTTATACACACAGGGTATTTTCATGTAGTTCCATGGTTTGATTTATTGAAAATTTCAGTCGGGTGTTTTGCCAATAAATGGGCAACGCTTCGCAACAAGAAGAATTACTGTACAGACCAGAACCAATTGAGGGTTTATATTACAATTAAGGCAGTCGTTTTTGTTCGTACGAATAGGTATACTTTCAGCTGGACATACTGAAGAAAACTGTATATATGACCTCCTGATTTTACAGTTGTTCAAGAGTTACATTCAACTTTTTGTATACCGGCCATATCTTTTTTAACAATGTTATTTCAACTCCAATGGGGATAAGCCAGAAAACATCTATCATAATGAACAGAAGATAGTTTTGCAGCACTCACATTTTGATCGCTTCGTTAAATTCATCGTGAAAATTGGACAACATATTGGGAAGCCGGGAGCGTTTCCAAGGTTGAACAAAATGGCTTTCAGTGTGCTTTACGGTGTGCTGAGATGCAGTGTGTGTCGGCTTTATAGACCTGTATAGACCTCATCGTTTCCGAAATTTTCCTTATTCCTCATATTTTGCAGTTATATTCAGTTTGCTCAAATCATTATGGTTGCTGTAGTAAGGTGTTTCGGTTGGACTGGTGTCGTAGTAGCTGGTCTGAAGTAACGGCCAGTTAACCATTGTTTAAGGGCATTTCCCTTGGTCTCATATTCTCGTCATGATCACCGAAGATGAATGCATTTGTATCGCTCTACAAATACCCTTCGGGCCACCGGTATGTGGCATGAAGGTTTGTCGAACTAACCATAAACGAAGCATGCGAAACCCAGCTGTTTTCTGTTTTTCCAATGACGAAATTGCTTCTTCAATTGTCCACTCATTGCGATTTCGTCAGTGTTTAAGCTGCGCTAGACCACAATTGCTTCAGTAATAGGCTCCCTTAATTTAGCGAAACCAAGTGCTTGCCTGAGTGACCGGAATTGTTAGCATTTAATATGGTGGTTGTAAAACCTGAAGGTATCTGGTAATATCCAGGCCTGTTTAGTGGTTTGGCTTCTTTGAACTTTTGAGAACCCCTGTTCCTTCCGGCATTCAGGTTGAGTTTTAGCACAGGCATGTGTTTTGAACCGCCTGAGCCGTAAAAGATATGAATTCATTAATTTGTAGGGCTCATCGTGCGTGCACAACACAATTGTCTATTGGGAATGCTGTACGACCTTGGTACGCGTATTTGGTTGCCTAGTGTTTGTGGGATGCCGGTTGTTACGAACAGGCTGAATAAAGTCAATAAAGTTTCACGGGCCTTTTTTCCAACACAGCTGGTTCAGTTCAAACCACCAAGTACAAGGCACCCACTGACCAATCACCGCATATGTTCCAGTAGCTTGCAACCCTCAAGATGTCTCTTCTGAAGTTCCAGTTTACCATCCATCGCATTTCTTCATACATTCCTTTACTTGTTTTTAGCAGACGTGGGATATAGTTGGCCACCTCTTTGATTCAAACTACCCTCCTGACAACAAGTGTCGTCTACTGATTGAATCAACATCCGAATTTGACGTGCATTGGATATAGATAATCCGTCTTCTAAATTGCAGCTTATGGGTAACCGATAATCACAGCGATCGTAGGTACAAGTGCTATAACTGGTAGTTAAGTAAGATAAAGACAATCCAACAACTACAGAACAGTCTCTTCCTTACTTTAAGAATGCCAGTTTGTGTTGTGGCCACTTCAGCTGGAGAGGGCTAGTTACTGTTCTGGGACGACACGTCTGGAACTAAAATGTGCAAAGGGGGAAGTTAACATTCAAGTGTTCAGGGTATTTGTTACCGCTCACACCCTAACGTCAATATGTCTTGGATGGAGGGTGAACCTTCAGCCATTTCACAATAAAATTTACCCCGAAAGGCGTCAAGAAACATACTGAGATCAGTTGATCAACTCGATCTTCGAACTCTAGGTGTAGCCATAATGACGTATTTCACAGGAGTTTGTTCGCATTCTCAAGTTTTTCTATTTGGAATTCGGCTAGTTTCAGCTCCCCTAAACAAACAATCAGTCAAATACCGATCAGTTTATAGCACATGGCTTCCTGACCTTAGCAAAACATTAGTGAAAAATAGAGGATGGTAAGTGAAACTTCCTTAATGCAAGCTATATGGCAATACATTTCCAGGGGTAGTGCAGTGGAATTCAGAAGACAATGTCCTTTGTTTTGCAAAAGGCCGATTTTGTCACATATGGGTGTTAAGAAGGAGGGCTGGACCATGCACAAAGCAGTTGTTTGGCTTGGAATTCAACTGGATAAGCAAACTACAGAGTGTCTCATAATAAACGCAAAAATAATATTCCCGTTAAACCTTTAATAACCGAATATACTTTTATTTTTTTGTATGGGCATACCTACATTATGGAGGTTTACTTTTAATAAACTGACATTACAAAAAATGTTTAAAAAAACCGCCATTTTTTTCTATAACAACTTGGAGGCGGTATGAGATGTGAGACACAGCATGTTTAACTGCACACTCCTCTTCAATTCTTGCTCTTAACTCCACCAAATTCTTCGGTTTATTTTCATGATATACGCAAGTTTTGGTTATTTTCCAAAACCAATAATCCAGAGGTGTGAGATCGGATGACTTTGCGGGCCAAAAGTTTGGAAATCCACGAGCAATAACTCTCTAAACAGAAAACTGCTCTCGGAGGTAAGTTCTCACTTGGTTTGAGTATTGAGTTGGAGCGCCATCTTGTTGAAAGACGGTCGATGACTTCTTGTGCTGCTTGAGTTGTGGGATAACGTGCGTCTGCAGCATATGGAGGTCAATCTCGCAGGAAATTGTAGCATCAAAGTAAAAGGGACGCAGTAGACACTTTGAGGAGAATCCCATCCACACACAGAGATGAGGGAATGGAGATTATAGGTGAGGTACTCGTGGGGAGCTTCGCGGGACCATATCACGCAAATGTGCTTGTTGATTATGCCATCCACAGAAAAATTTGCTTCGTCGCTCCATAGAGTGTTGAGAACGATTTCTTTATTGTCCAGCAGCCGGTTAGCGAAAGCGACACGTTACTCCTTGTCTTCTTCCGTGATGTTTTGTAATAAAGTGAAATGATACGGGTAGAGATGAAAGTGGCGTATCATATTATGATGTACGCTGGCGTGGGGAATGCCGGTCAGCTGATACACTTGAGTTATTGACGAAAATGCCATGGTGCTCTGGGACTGAATTTGCTTTTTCATCACTCAGAGACTTTCTCCTTTGCCAGGAAAATCTAATACAGATCCAGCGGACTTAAATTTCGCAATCAAGCATGTACTGGTCGACACGGTGAAAGGATCTTTGATGAGACCATGTGTGGTTTTGTAACCACGAAGTGCAGCGGTGGCGCTTTCACCAAGGGAATAATAGAGTTTCACAATTTTAATCACTTTTTTTTAAATTTCAATCGTAAACAAAAAAAGTACTGTTCAAAAATCTCTTTTATGTGACTAGTGATAATGGAAGAGTTTGTCATCCTTTCTTTTATTGACTACGTTTTATATATATAGGATTTTGTTAGATTTCGCAGGCGTATATACGTGTTTATAGATGAGACGGCACTCATCTCTGTGCACAAATATAACATCTCTAGCGCAGCATCCGTTTGTTTTGGTGTCATATGAGTACCCGCTCCTTCTGGCTAGATAAAATGGGTCACATTGAGCAATCGGTATTCCTCTGTCAGTGGGTACTCTCACCGGGTGAGCTAATCTCGTAGTACCTAAGTGTGCAGTTTCAAGGACTATATAAACTTTTTCCCTACGTCTCTAAAAACCTGTCTGAAGCGACCTTTCTTCATGTGTGTCGAATGTCTGTTTCTGGTTTCTCTTTCTCATCGCGTAGTCCCGTGCATTCTATATAAACCGAATAGTTACCTAAAGGGCGATACGGCCCAAATGGTTAGAGCACGAATTTACTGACCACAAGGTCCGTGGTTCGAACCCGACCTCTGCCTCTCGACTTACTCTGTCTAGGGTTGGGCGACAGTATCCCAGCCCTCGTACAACCTTCAGGATGCATGGCAGTTAGGCACCGAAAAGGTGCGACAGCTGAACGAACCTTGTCTATATTGGCCCTTTTCCTCACTTTCATCATTGGACTGCATGGTCGACGCTACGTATTTTTGTATTCTATACCGTCTGCTAATCATGTCACATTCGAAGCTTGTGCTCATTTTTATTCGGTTACTTTTCTCCCATGCCGTATCAGACTTCTTGCAAAAGTCGTCTCCTGACGTGAGCCTAACTTTGTAATCGTAATCAGTTGGACTGCGTGGTCAACTCGAGGCTTGTTGCACGAACAGAATCCATAACCTGCAATAGACCGATGCATGTTAAGTTGGACTCAGTTCTGAAAGTATTTCTGCGTGCCTGTGGTTCACACCGAAAATGGGAATCACAGACGATGGACAATGCTGTCAAGGAATATGATTCAGAAAACGACATTAGGCAGCGCACAGCTCCAGATCAATTACTAAGTTGAATGAGAATTTTATAACAAATGACTACTCGGGAAAGAAGTCACTAATCTACGGGGAGGAAAACGAATTTAGCCCCTAGATTTGAGTAAATTGTCAAACTTGGTGAACACATCCACAACCAATGAACTCACCTGAGCTACCAATATGTCAACACACTATTAGTGAGATGAACACAAACATGACGTGCCAATTTTCTGATTATTAGTTATTCATTCTACCTACAGAATACCAATGGTGGCGTTCCTATTGAGTTTAGGAAATGATTATCCCCTTACTACCATAAGTTGCATGCCTTTCGTGCTTCGTTTAATGACAGTACTGATCACTTCCCTTGTATTTTATATTAAAGATGAGCTGGGAAATCCCACGGAAACATTTTGGCTGGCTATCAAATGGTTGTTTAGATTTCGACAAGGAAGAGATTTCCATTAGTTTACTAAAAAAAGTAGGAGGGCTGTTGCTTCCCTTCTAATGACTCGGTAAAACATTTGTCTTGAATCAGGCGTCCTTGGTTTATGTAGCTTCCCGTGCTGCTTCATTAATCCAGTTGCCTTTCTTATGATCTTGGCAAAGCTCATCGCACAAACTCGTTCGCCATAAAATGTACCCTGGTTGTATTGATCCATATTTAGATTTCATTACTAGATGGCAAAAGTACCTCCTGTTTTATCGATGCTACGTATTCATACGTTCCATCTAAGTTGCAAGTAAAGTCTCATTTCAGAAGTAGTCCCATTTCCGTTAGTTTTGTCATTTTTAGCAATGCATGGGATTTTGTTCACAGCTTGTTTCTGACATTATTATCAACTGGGTGGTTGCAACTGTTTGTGCCGCAGGTTGAGATGAGGCTCGATAAATGGCAATCTCCGTAGGTAGACAAAATGATTACAAGATTGGCGGAATGGTTAAGGGTACACAGTTCTTCAAGCCTCTTATTCATTTGCTAAACATGTGTACAAAAACACCAATCACTCAGAAGGATTCTTTGGAGGTAGTCCGAATGTGAACCTGCGTACTTAACACCGCAGCAAACACAGGTTACCCTAGTGAAGCGGACCGCGTACTGATGGGGACAATACCCAGAGTACTTGGGTCATTGCGATCTCCAACGACCATTTTATTGCTTTGAATTTGACCACTGATACTACGTACCAGAAGAACAGACCAAATGTTTGTTGGAGCACACGGACAATGCTGTGCGATTTCATCGCAAGAACAGTGACCGGCATTCAACTAAACTTTGTGCTCCCTGACGATAGTGTAAAGGAAAGTGCGTGGCACCCACTTGCGAAGTTTTGTTCATGCAACAGTAGCTTATGTGAGAAGCTGAACCACATCCTTCTTCGAACACAAACACAGTGGAAACCTGTTCACTCACACTTATTTAGGTAAGCAATTTGTCGGTTAGTTTATCAATCAAAACTCACTTTAACGCCGATTTTGTAGATCTGGAGCCGGTTGAAGAGAAATTCGGAAAACAAGCAAATAAATGTTTCTACAAATAGATGAAAATGAACACACCATCGTTTCATTTGATTCATTCTGGTTGTTTGTCCCAGGGTGCCTATGTTGTTGCGACAGAAAGCTAATGATTTCTCGTGTTGAAGACTGGTCTTAAATGCTTCAACAATTCGGCACTTTTTTACAAAAAGTTTAATGTGGTGGAACGGGCCGCTTTCACACTAGATGTCGCATGCTTTTCACCTTTTTCAAGTGGTCCGTATGCACAGCAAACTTTTTAGCCCACTTTTGGAAAAGTCACCATTACTGGTAATGGGACCAATCCACGTCCACTTGCGGCATGTTTATTTTCCAGGATATCCAGGCAGAAAAAGCAGTCGCAGATTTCCCATACGTATCGTTAATCGCCTAACACAACCATTGTGATTGCGGTTGCCATTGATGTTGCAAACTTGTCTAGAACTGCTGTGGCATTTCTTAACACTGTGTAACAAGTTGCTATTGAATGCACGGAGTGTAGTCGTTCCAGTGCTACATTTTTTAGCAAGGTTGAGAAGAACTGGAGAGGATCGTACAAGTTGGTGAGATTGTTTCGGTGTCTGAGCACAGGTTATAATTGGAAGAGCTGGAAGTTGAGAACCCTCAATGACCGCAGCTCACACTGCATTATTCGGAGTTATTAAAACGGGCATCCAATTGTAGACTTAGGTAATCTATAAGGTTAATTGTGACCTCAAAAGTCTGAACATGACAACAAATATGTGAATCCCGAAAATTAAAATTCCCTTCTGGAGACAGAGTAGTTCCACAAACTCTTTGATGTCCAATCTGTATAGTAACTTACAGATGAAGCATGAATCTTGAGACTTGCGTCTGGACAAATACTGCCTTCTTTTGGATGCGCCCAGCATTCCCGATCACCCTGTGGGTGGCACGCAAAAAATCGAGTCCAGTAATGGAGATGGTTTATTGGCTAAATGGTACTAATATGGGTATAGCAAATAAGCTGCCTGGTAGTGTTTTCTCTCGATATTTTGTGAAATTTGTAAAGTAAATGAAGCATAAACGGCTGCTAGTGGGCAGATGTTTGTGCGCTACCAGTCTGAATTCTTCTAGTCTTTCTTCAGAACACCAAAATTCCTTGGTTTTGAGTGCTCTGATCCCAATTGGATGTGTTTCCTTACACCCCACTAGACCTTAGAACACCCAATTTTAATTTGCCTTCGATTAACTGCCCACGCATACTGACTACTATCGCTAGGCCATAGCTGCGGCTGGATCTTATTTGGCATTATCAGAACTCCGCGAAGTTTATCCATCTGTAAGTATAATATCCTATTTCGATCCGATGTGAAATGTTTGTTTTCACGTGCCCTCCTCGAAGGAACTAAGCGACTGTCACACGAATCTAAAAATCTGATGACCGCTTATCACCCGGCAGCCACAGACCTGTTAGTCTCACAAGAACTCCATGCAGGATTATGGGACGCATTTCAGAGTGGGTCAACTTCAAACACCCTACTGCCAAAAACATGAAATCCCCAGCACAACAAATGTTTCCCAAACGGTTCTCGCGTGAAAATCATGTTTGTATTTATGGGCTATCTAGCCGAAACCAACGACAAATGTCTCATATCTAATCCTTAAAAGCATTTGATCGAATCTTACACGGTCCGTCACCCCACAAGTTCAATCCATATAGGATTCAACGAAACATTATGCGCTGGATTATGTCTTTTCTATCATATGAAATATTCCGGCTGACTCTTCTTTGGCACTAGTTTCGATTGGAGCCCCTCAAGGCTCCATTTTAGAACCAGACCGGTTTCTGGTCTACGTGAACGTCCATCCAGATGCACTTTCAAGTAAACGTCTCCATTTAGCTGGTGGCATGGAATCCTAGAGTTCTAACGCCAGCGACTTTCAAAAGGATATGGATACTACAAAACAGCGTTCAGTAGTGTGTTACTTTTCCCGAGGACTGTTTCCGTGCGCAAGCCGGAGGATATTCAGCAGACGCCTTTTTCCTGCATAGCGAGAATGGACTAGAAGACATTACAGGGTTAGACAACAAGAAGAGTTTAGGTATGTCCTTTTCACTACACCATGAAAAATGGGCTCAGAAGACATTTGTTGTTCTACGGATGTTTGGCGCATCTTCTGTTGTATTAATCGCATGGACCTCCGGATATTCTACATGGCCCAGGTCAGGTCGCTTCTTGAGTATGCCAACCAGGGTATCTACTCGGGGCGCAAAAAGGACTTAAAATTCATCCAGAACGTGTGTGAACAGCTGCTAGAGCCCACGCATACTGACTACTATCGCTAGGCCATAGCTGCGGCTGGATCTTATTTGGCATTATCAGAACTCCGCGAAGTTTATCCATCTGTAAGTATAATATCCTATTTCGATCCGATGTGAAATGTTTGTTTTCACGTGCCCTCCTCGAAGGAACTAAGCGACTGTCACACGAATCTAAAAATCTGATGACCGCTTATCACCCGGCAGCCACAGACCTGTTAGTCTCACAAGAACTCCATGCAGGATTATGGGACGCATTTCAGAGTGGGTCAACTTCAAACACCCTACTGCCAAAAACATGAAATCCCCAGCACAACAAATGTTTCCCAAACGGTTCTCGCGTGAAAATCATGTTTGTATTTATGGGCTATCTAGCCGAAACCAACGACAAATGTCTCATATCTAATCCTTAAAAGCATTTGATCGAATCTTACACGGTCCGTCACCCCACAAGTTCAATCCATATGGGATTCAACGAAACATTATGCGCTGGATTATGTCTTTTCTATCATATGAAATATTCCGGCTTACTCTTCTTTGGCACTGGTTTCGATTGGAGCCCCTCAAGGCTCCATTTTAGAACCAGACCGGTTTCTGGTCTACGTGAACGTCCATCCAGATGCACTTTCAAGTAAACGTCTCCATTTAGCTGGTGGCATGGAATCCTAGAGTTCTAACGCCAGCGACTTTCAAAAGGATATGGATACTACAAAACAGCGTTCAGTAGTGTGTTACTTTTCCCGAGGACTGTTTCCGTGCGCAAGCCGGAGGATATTCAGCAGACGCCTTTTTCCTGCATAGCGAGAATGGACTAGAAGACATTACAGGGTTAGACAACAAGAAGAGTTTAGGTATGTCCTTTTCACTACACCATGAAAAATGGGCTCAGAAGACATTTGTTGTTCTACGGATGTTTGGCGCATCTTCTGTTGTATTAATCGCATGGACCTCCGGATATTCTACATGGCCCAGGTCAGGTCGCTTCTTGAGTATGCCAACCAGGGTATCTACTCGGGGCGCAAAAAGGACTTAAAATTCATCCAGAACGTGTGTGAACAGCTGCTAGAAAGATGGTTGCTGGCCTCAAATCCGTGGATTATAAAACGCATCTCGGAGTGCTTGAGCCCTCCCCCCCAGTGTATCGTCACCACAGAGGGGACCCAGTTATTCCATATACCTCGTATAAATGAGGTTTGGCTAACAGGTTCTTCACCGTTGATCCAAGTAATACATGGCGGTGACCTGGTGAAAAGATTTTTAAGCTCAGAGCACAAATCTTACTTGGGCAACAACTTTCTTATTTCAGATAGTTGATTCAGGGAATAACCTTCCTGAGACGATTGTTCATGCTGCATCTAGAATCCAGTTCAAAGTTTTGTTGATTACTTTTTATGTATCTTTGCACCGGCAAGTCCAACCTTCAATGCCGAGAATTTTTTCCCGTACCCTTTAGATGAGCAAAATCTGCTAAATGACAGGGACAAAAGCGACCCGGCTTGGGCAAACGGCAAGTCCAACCTTCAATGCCGAGAATTTTTTCCCGTACCCTTTAGATGAGCAAAATCTGCTAAATGACAGGGACAAAAGCGACCCGGGAAGCTTGGGCAAAAGTCTTGATCTCGTGTATCATCAGTGAATCCGGGAATTCATGAGGTTCCTTGTGGTTCAAACCACTGTGATGGCTTAATTGATCAAATTCCTCGGTTCAAATCACCTTTGGGCGTTGATCCGAAAAATTAAAGGATATAGCAATTCATTACTATGCCGTTTGCCTACGCAGTATGCATTTACAATGCGGACTTTTCAACAGGTTACAACGGTGGACGTGATAAATCTATCAGGTTGCTGGTTATGCTCGGCAGGCTGTCCGTCCTGATGCGTTTCAAAAAAGCGCATTTGCACATGCGATCCCTCTAGTAGTATTAAAGAATCATTCAGCACCGGGGTTCAGAGACTGGTTTTTAATTCCTCCTTTGAGTTAGCTATTTTCCTTATTCGTCTTACCTGCTGCTGGTTGGCACCCTTTAGACTCATTTGCCATTGCTTCATTTTGCTTCCGTGCAGCTCACCTTGCATGCGCTTAATGCTATCAAGATTTTTCCACCTGTCCCTCTTAGTATGCAATTTTATATCGATTACGCTAACTTTTCAGTGTTCATCCGACGCCCGAGGATAAAAGCCAGAGCTCTGAGATAGAATAAAAGCGCGCCATCTATCTGGCCAATTCAACTTCCCCAGCCACTTTAATTACGTAATACATTTATGTTGCCCATTACTAGACATTATTTGTTGGGATTTGTTTTCAGCGGTCCGAAGAGCGCATTCAACTTGATACGGTGCATGTGCCAGCTTGTCGTACTCTCATTTATGGACTGACGGTGCATTTATTCTTGTGCCAAGTTCAATCCACACCAGGTATCTTGCACTGTTTCGGTTTTCTTTTGGTTCAGAAATAGCTTTCAAAGATTGACTACACCGTACTGTCATTTCTGCACTTTCCTCATTTACATTGCCTGAATATCTGTTTCCGTATGTTTATATATCTCTTGGTACTTATTTGGTAATGTTTCTAAGCTACCCTGATGCCAAACCGCCTCAGTTTTGCCCTTTCCGGGTGCGATATTGTTGGATTTGCGCTCTGCTTCATTCAGTGTTTAATAACCCAGTTGTCAATGCAGTATCTCGTACTCTCGTTCCTACATCCAGGTAGATACTGAATGCCAAGTGATAGCGCATATGATCCCTTAAGACCCCGAATAAACCGGAACATTCAGTAGTTTTCATATACGGAACTACATCACCCAGCTCCTTCGTGGTCAGTATAACCTTCTCCTGGATCTAGCGTATTTCCCAGAAAACACACAACACAACCGCACTTGTAGTAGAACAACTTCTACCCTACATGCAACGCAGTTGAGATGAATCTAGGCTGTACGCCGCAAGCTACAAACTCATTAAGTTCTACAAACCCCGTGTCACTTTCCTACTTAATGACGGCGCAAAACCGAAGTCGCCTCATCTTCCAAGCGTACAGTACGAATACGCACCTCGCACTTTTTCTTCTGACTCTTTTCAACTCATTTGACTACCAGGAAAAGTCGTGTGCTTGTTTCTGTACAACACCCCTGTGTAACACTGTCATTCGAAGCTCACGAATGAATGGGCGCTACTGAGCTCATTTAGCAGTGGTCTAGGATGTTTTCGTAAACCATTTTTATGCTCGTACTCATTTGGCCTAGCTCTCAAAACTGCCTGCCAGCTAATCACTTATTCTAACGGACCAGATTTAAAAGCATCTGCCATCTAAGCGCGATGTTGATCCACGTTACCGACCTTTAACATTTCCCTTCCCCTTTAATTGTCAGCTGAACAACCAACTACGCGCACTATCTGGCAACCTTTCAATGATCAAATTTGGCGTCGTCCGTACACCCCAATTACCTGTCGCACATGCTCCCTATTTTGGTCTGAATAGTGGGCATCGCGTATTACTATCTGATACTGCCGCGTCGCTGTGGTAACAGTCTTTTGTAATCACTCTCAGTGCCTTCTATATTAGATCACTACCAAGCAGCTAATTCCGGCACTTTCTTGTAGCCTTCTTGTGTTATTTTTTCCCTTGAATCTGAAATTAGCTGGAACTGTCTCATTTGCCCGTCCGATTGAATATGAAGCTGCTAACCTCTCCGGTGTAACCCCAAAGGATTCAAGAATGTTTGTGTTCCATATTGGCCTCCCCTCAGCAGTTCCTCGGTTGAGCAGGCTAAGTAATTGTCTACGGATTTGGCCTAAGTTTGTTTGGAGATTATAATACGATTATTACTCAATCGGTGTGGAGCAGGCCTATTGAGGCATCATTGAGTCTTGAAAATCTGAACGCGGTGGGTAACAACGCAAAGATGAGGAAGGTACAACCAACAAAGCATGTTTATTTCACAGAAATTCAGTAAAGTTGCAGAAACCAAAAATCCTAGAGCAGTCGGGCACGGCACACCGCCAGTTCAATGCTAAAACCGATTTCCTCGAACTAAAACCGAAAGCCCTTCATGGATATGAGTGATCTTGGGCGGCCACGTGAATGGCCAGAGTGCATGCTATGGAAGCAATAAAGGACAGTGACTTTCCGAAGGCAAGGGCCCATAGTAACTTCTGCGGATAGGAGAAAGAAAGGTCATGGGCAAGGCTAAAGCGAGGTTGTTCAAAACCAACATTTACATATAAATCACTCAAACTGGCAGACTGCATACTACACTGCCCCCTTTTTGTAGAACATTGTCTTCGGTGTACCATGAACTAAGTGAACTGGTCGATGCTAGTGGTGTGGTATGTGAGGCTGGTGAGCATGTGCGGAGGTTGATGTGTCCGGAGCTGCGTCCGCTGTGTGTGGATGAGCAGCGTTTCAGCTCTGAGGCTGAGTGCACAGACAGAGCAGGGGTACTTTTGGTAAGTTTACGCATGTGTGGTAACCATCCCAGCATGGTAGCCAAATATGTAGTGCGCACGTTGCTGAGGCACCAGCGGACGATCATTCATCGAGGGTAAAGGTTCACAGAAAATGTCTGTGAATAGGAGAGAGGAAAATGAACATGATTTAAGACCCAGTAAGCGAATTTGCACGTCACCAATACCTCCATGTAAATCAATCAAACTGGCGAACACCGCATAGTACAAGGATTACAGTGGGCGAAAATCAAGGTGGAGATGAAAACATTCGGAATGGAATGAGATAGCAATATTTTTCTCAAAAATATGAACTGCAGTGAAAGCCTGTGGACCTACTGGTGTCATTGTTGTAGGAGAGTCAGATGTTAACGATATTTTCGACGGAGCGATTCTACTAATGCATAGGGTGAAGGAAGGCAGCTGAACATGTGAAAGGGCGCAAACTTAAATTTCATCAAAAACCGGGATGTTTAAGTCCGAGTGAAAGGTTCAGCATATTGGATTGAACTCAATCCAGAGGCGAGTGAGAGGTGGAAGTCGCGAGTAGGAAGAAAACAGCCGCGGCAGTACAGTCAAACTGGGTATGTTAGTGCTGTACCGTCATTGCGTTGGTATTTTTCAGTTTCTGAACAGCCCGTAACGGACGTCAGGTTTGAGGGAATCGGAAGGGGGTGCAATCTTGTGGCGATTCTATTCGGCTTCTGCGAGGGAGTAATGACTAGTCGTGGAATTGCCCTAACGGGTCGAGGTAATGGACGTAGGATTAAAGATGCAGAATAAAACGACATTACATCGGCGAGCCAATCGTGCCAGTTAGGAGGCATATCAATTAGACTACAGTCGATTTTAGTGTTAAGTAAGTTTGGGGGGGAAATGTAAGGGTAAAGTGGTAGAGGTGACTGAGAATACTTTCAAAGTCAGTCGCGGGGTATGAGGATTGAGTGAAGAGGTGAAGCATGCGGTCCAGAAGTAGGATGAGAAGGTTTGATGGGAAAGGCTAGCATTTGCGCGGGAGGTGGTCAACCGTGCATCCTTTCGCGTCGTCGAGGGCTGGGATGCGGACTGGGTCAATGTGATACAGAAGGTGATGGATGGGGTAAAATGGAATCTAGTGATCAGGTAGGACAACTGAAAATGAATAGGTAGGTTGGAGCCAAAAGGGGCAAAAACTGGCAGCTGGTGTCTGCAGGCACGGTGTTTTACTACGCTTGTGTAATAAGCGGTTTTATGCAAAGAATAATGGAAATATGTTTTAGTAAAAAATTGTGGACGGCATACAGCCAACATCCTCATAACGACACAAGCAGACTGAAGACACGATGTACCATAGTGGTGGCAATGGACAGAAGCGGTAATGTCAACACAGATGTGCTGCAAATATTTAGAAATACGAGGAAAGTTGTGTTCTAAATTCCTGATGATTAAGCAAGGAAGACGTTACCGGACGAGGAAGTGGCCATCGGCGATTCAGTCCGATGTAAATTCAGTCCAGCAAAACGAATGTACGTTTTGCTGGGAATTGAACGTGGGAGGACAGTGGGTTCGGAGGTTTTTGACGAGCGTGCGTGCCAACAAAATCTGATTCGGTCTTTCTTTAAGTGCGTGACTTATCGTTTCGGCCACACAAGCAAAGAATTATACTGGGCTGCTTGAGACATTTGCGACTAACACCAATGGCCAAGCAAAGCACTCATTTGCAGCAGACTAAGCGCTCATAGAAGTTAGTTGAGTTCGAGCTATGAATCAAGAAGCCGATGAATGAGCTAGCGTGGTTCCAGTGTTGATAACGTAAAAAACATGGAATATGATGATACAATGGAAAGGTCGGTGAGAGCATTGGCGGTCAATGGCATAACATGTTCAGATACAGCGACAACGGGGCCAGAGTTAGAGAGGGACGATTTGCTCGAGAATTTCATCTGGACGATTCTCGACTCCCAGTCACAGAAGCTTGTGAGGATTACCCACAAGGAGCATCTGAGTAACTAGTGGGCCAGTGAGACGGAGCTGGTTGCCTCAGTGCGGAACAAAAAAGCGGTATTGAAAGCGTAAGAGTTAGAGCCCGTAGATGTTTCCGCAATCGGTCACAGTATGGCGTTGAGCCAGGGTATAAAAAATTGTATACCACGTCAACTTTGGCGTTCTCGCGGGTGGTTGATGGTCGAACAGTATTTGATTAGATTGCACACTAGGCGCCGCAGGCTATTGGCACATGCAAATTGAGTTCGCCGAAACTATAGGGTTGTCAAAGTTGCTATTTTAATGGGTGGTTAGCCTAATCAATTTGCACCTTCCCAAGATATGTTGCACGTAGCACTTTGTTTAAGTGAGCGAAATGTCAAGGTCATTGACCATCGCCGATTTGCATTTTTTTGCCGGGATACGCGACATAAAACACGAAATCGCACTTCAGCATATTCTGGAGTTCCTCGGTGTTCAAGAAGAACAAAATAACAGCTGATGCTATGGCCACAAACTTTAGGAAATGTAGGAACTGAAATCGAATACTTATATACTACTACTTAACCTGTTTAACATGTTTAACATGTTTCATTATATTCTGCACACTGGCATCAAAGTAGCAGACCAATCAGATGCAAGTAGCGCCAAGGAAACCCCTGTGCAAGGTGTAGTAAGGGTCTGCCAGTGCCAGCGGGGCCAATGACTTACCAGGTAGCCACATGGTTATATTCCGCTAGTGCAGAAAACCAATCACATGTAAGTGCCGCTAAGGAAACCCCCGTGGGGGGTTTGCTGACAGAGTGACGAACAGCGCTCGTGGTAGCACGGACATAACAGAGAGAGGGGTCACATTCAGGAAAGACACCAAGCAAATGCGGATGATTGGAGTATATTGGATATGTTTTGAGGAAATTCCGTAACGAAATTTATGGAAATAACCTTGAGTATATCGCAGGCATAATAAAGGCCAATAATGGATTCAGCGATCAAACAAAATGTAACGTAAAATATGGAGCATTTGTCGACGAGACTTTCAGCCACATCAAAACTTCCACCGCATAAAACCAAACCTCCTCATCGTGGTACGGTGGTGTAACCAGTGTTTAACTGGGTTAACGGGGCTCTGGTACCTACGTTATCTGAAAAATTGGCCTCATGGAATATTTATGTTTAATTCCATTTCAGGCTGGATGCTGGTCGGCCCAGAATAAACGGGAATGAAAATATAACTGAGTGTCTCGTGGATGTCCAGTGGCCGGAGAACAGAACACCAGTGAAATGAAATTCCTCTTGTTATCTCTCATAAGAATCGGTCGCGCACAATAAATATCTCTCTTATGACTGCATGGTTATACATTGTACCTGGGTTGCGCTTTAGTTATCACGGATCTGCGTTGTCAGCACTGGCATCGCGTCCATTTTGGACCCGGAATTCAGATGATAAAATAGGCTGATTTGGCATTCTAACTGTCAGCTATTGCATGTTACGCCTACCGAATAAGGTGGCGCAAACGCAAGTGTGAACGGAACTGGTGTGCCAAGCTACTGGTGGGCTGGCGTAGTATGGCTTAACTGTGCGTTGCAAACGCATTTATTGTACTTAATGTGAATAAGCTGGGAGTGTGTCAACCGTGTGACTAGCCGGAGTTTACGAAGTGGGAAATGTTATGCCGTTGGCAAATAAGGAGTCTACCTGTAACAAACGAGGTGAAAACTCTGGCGGTTCGCATAGACCAACGAAGGTTAGATTGAATAAAAGTCCTGCTCCCCATGGGCCACGTAATCTAAGAACACCGCAACTAAAATCATTGCACGCCAGATAGAAAGTGACAAAAAATTAAATGTGCAATACTTGCGTGGTATGTGGTATTTTTTGGTGAACCCAGCGAATAAGTAACACGCCTCATTCCTACATTCGCAACCAAATACCCACCTATATAGTTCGCGGTTAATAGCAGTGCTGGATGTATAATTTAGTACCACTGGTTATTAACACTGGTGCATTGCTGTCCAAGTTGACGATCCGTTTGATTATGCTGTCGATGTCATGATGCGGGGGGGGGTTGGTTTTATGCGGTGGACCTAGAAATGAGCAACCCAAACTGTTGACAGGGGTTAAACGAGCTGTCAACTGAAATCGATACTGAAACACACATATGCACATATATACACGCATAAACTTAAGCAACACAAAGAAGCAGCACGTTTGAAGCAGGCATATGCACTGTAAGCTTTGCACTGACGTGATAACGCAGAAAATGTTTCTATTCAAATATTTGCTCACAGAAGAAGCACAAAAAGACGGTTATAATGGGGGGTTGAAGAAGGCAGCTTCGATGGTACCAACGTGCACAATACGGGCACTGCACCCAGTTGACTGTGCGTCCTTCGTTTTCCTCCGGACCTTCCAGCCCACAGTCGGCACAGAGGTCTTCATCTTCCAAGAATTCCTACAGTGTCGGTCCCGTAGCCGGTGCATCGGTTACTTTCACTTGAGGATGGCGCCTTGCGTCATATAATGCCACCGCCAGTCGCTCACCCCCCTGGATGGCTGGAACAGAACTTGCTTCGTCGGAGCTCTCTAAATCAGCGAGATCTTCGGCGCCCGGTGTTACCGTCGGAGAATTCCGTTTGGTGAAGGGCGGGAGCATCCATGCTCAGTAATGTTGCCTGGGGCAGCTGATCGTAGTCAGCGATGCTCCTGTCCGTGGTCTGGTTGGCGGGAGGCGGGAAGTTAAACGGCGCACTTTCTTGTGAACTCGGATGATCAAGCAAACTGCCAAGCCACGAAACGAACATGTCGGAACGTTCGTTATCAAAGCGCTGATGCAGTGCTCGAACATAATCCAAGGCCATATTCAATGAGGCCCACGGTGGTTGAGTCTCACGTTATGGTGCACCCAAAGGCACAGATGAAACGGCGATTGCGCCGTTGTTTTCTTCGGGTCTAAAGGGGAGGGCAGTTCGGTTGCTTCCACGTTGTGTTCCATGGCAAAATGTAGCAGATGTTGAAAAGGGATTCCAAACGCAACAAATTTCTTGCATGTGCATGTTCGGGTTGCGTGGTGGACTGTCGCTTGTCTACTATCACTCACTATCGTTATGTGCGTCACTGCTCACAACCATAAGCGGATGGGTTGAGCACAAGGCGGATGCCATTTTGGAGATAGCGTACGGCATCAGTCGACGGCATAGGCTGTCCAGTTCAGGGTGCCCGACAATGCGGAGATCGCGACGAGACGCATCTGATATGGATTTCTGACGGTTCCATATCAGGTACGTCGCGCTCATCTGTGACACTCGTATGGCTTCCCAACGTCCAATTCGTCCGTTTAGAAGTTCCATCTTGAGGCATCTGTGCATGGCCTCCACCATGTTCGTGTCGTGGATGCCATAGGTTGCGGCCCGCAGCACTCTGCAGTTGGCCCATTTTGAAGCATTGGGTAAAAGGAAAGAATTCAAGTACGTGAAAAAGAAGGGTTCATGTACCTCCAAAAGTTGGATGTATGAATGGCACTAAAAAACGTCTGAAGGAAGTAGAAAGGGGGAAACGCTTAGCAACATTGCGTATTATATGCACACAATAAATGATGAGCAAGGGGGAATACGTTACTTATTGCGTTGGAAATGGCCTGTGCACCATCCGACAGGATGCACTTGACGTGAAAACCACCACCAACAAAGTTTAGAAAAGTTAGCGGACAGGTTGTCACGTCGGTCTTCCGCCATAGAAAACCGATGGCAACAGGGAGACTTTTACGACGACCATCAACAATAAGTAGCTGGTACAAGAAATATTTTTGTTGGTTAGTAGAAAAAGTACTATCTATTAAAAGGAACTCAGGCAACCTTTGGAAAAGTTCAAGCATTTCCGAAGTGGAATACACAAACAAAGAAACCCGGTTACTGTCATCCCGCAAACAGCGGGCTCGTCCTTGTCCATTGTATTGGGTCTCCAAGTCGACGATGTAATCTGTAGAGGGTACATATTCACCGAAATAAACCGGACTTACATAGATTGTTCCGTCCAAATGTATGTTGCGCCCGAATGCTTCCAACGTCTCTGTTGGTGAGATACCTGCCAAATTGGATCCCACGTAGAAGCGGATGTTGAAACAGCGATCTCGGCAATCCAAAATTTGGTCGGATCATTTCCAGTTTTTCTGCATTGAGTCGATGGTTTCGGTTAAACCACTTGGATGCTTCGGCACCCAGCAGTTCGTGGTTGTGGATCATACGGAATCGGGTAATCCTTAAATAATTACCCAGTCTTCCGACGTTGAAATGTGCCTCACACTGCGTGTGCTCAAGCGGTCGACGTCGTTTTCCATCGTTCGAATCGTTTCCGGTAGCACTGGTACTTTATGAACCTTTTCTCACCGGATGAATTCGCTTTCGAGATTCGAACGCCCAGGTGCTCCCTGAATAGGGTGGCTACGTTCACTGCGTACCTTCCGGCAGGGGCAGGGGCAATTACAGCGACCGATTGTGTAGTTGAGGAAGGCATAACGAGTTTGCTTCACAAGCATGAGAAATTAGTTATATAGGTCACGACTACCAATGAAAATGAGCAATCAGCCGATATCGTTAATGGCCTACCACTACTGGAAGCGTATGTAGTAGTGAAAAATTAAATGAGAAAGAAGCATCAGACAAAAATGGCAAAAGTGAGTACCCAAAAGGTTGTGGTTATAGAGATATTCTAAAATAACATCTTAAGAGTATTTAATGCAAATGCCACCCTATAGAATCCGTCGTAGGCGTTTGTTTGCTTTAGACACCTCAGATTTAACAAAGGGGATATTTTTGTTCGGCGAACCTGCTCACGACACATTTTCCTCATGGATCTCATATTCCATTAAGTGCAATAAAGTTAGATAACAGCACAGACTTGCAGTGGCAGTGCGAGGGCCATCTGTGGATGATCCCCTTTCCCAGATATGCATAATTAGCTTGCAGATAGTACAGTGTTACGAGGTAGCTGTGGGCGTCTTCTCTATTATAACAATGAGGCGACATAAATTTCTCGTCGGTCACAAGAATAAGTGGTGTGCATCTCATATTCGCATTTCCATCCGCCGTAATGCGCGACCTTCTGGAGGGCATGCTTCAGGCTACCTGAGCGATGCACCCGCCTACTCAAACGCCCGTTGGCGTTCACCAGGCTGTTGTTGGTCACGTTCCCAGAATGTACCAACCAACGCTGTGCAAGAATGGTCCACTTTCGAGTGATGTGGAGCCAGTGGGCAGTCAAATAAGAGACAAAAACGGGATCCGTTTTCCTCAGAATGTGCAAATTGTGGCGAAATCTACGCGATTAATGTTTGGTGCACGATCGCTTACTCAGCTGCATTATCAAAGCGAGCCATGCGATGGAATATGTGCCAACTGCGGTTGGAAGTTGTCTGCGAAGGTTACACCAAAGCAATGAAACGTACGTGCTTCCGGATGGCTTGCTGTGCGTGAAAATAGCATAGCATTATAACGCAGCCGAATACAGCTTCGGCAGCCCGCATCTGCGAAGTCATCTTGTACATGACGAACGTTTTGGCTTTATAGTGTCCACCCATCAGCACGCGACCGCGCTCTCGAAACTTGGCTATGATGGATGACATGTCATCTAAGAAACAGACTAAAAGGTAAGAAACGACCTACCTAACAATGAGGTCGACATTTGACGCAATAGTTACGCACATTCTTGATAGTGAGTAACTTTCCAAAGTACTAGGTATGTAGGTAGTAGGAAGTAACCCTCAAGCAGTCATGGTACCGGCGAATGTGGAACCTTGCCGGACAATCAGTACGACGCGTGCTACCGCGTACATAAAATCAACCATGAACTTACTAGGTGCGACGAATTCCACGGCTTAGTCTTCGTCTGCAGGGATTTCTACTGCAACGGTAGAAGGCTTTTACATACAAAAGTAGCGAATTGCTGCTCTTTTTGGAGTTTATGCGGACAAAAACAACGAAAGCTTTCGCCTGGTACTCTTTCAAAGCGACTTGGAATGCATTGAATGAGAAAAAACTCTTGAGCTAAATTCTCCACAAAATCATCCTCCGCATCCACGTGCTCAGCCATAGCGGCCATTAAAATATGAATATCGGGGGCCTTGAATATCGTGGGGACTGAGTAGGTTTAAACAACTTTCAACAAAACTGCGGCCATTTGGGAAGATCTCATATGCCCGAAAAATTACTATCAAATGTTAAAACTTTGTGTTAAAGTTTTCCTCCTTCGAACCACGGTATCAGAGAAATTTTGGATGTGCGTCTCACCGCCGGCTGTTATGCTTGGGTGTGTTGCTAATTGACATTAGTTTCCCGTCTTCTCCAGGCGTTTTTGGATTTACGTTACGTCGTGCAACGATTATTCAGAAGGCCTCATAAATTTAGGTGTATGCTCTTTTTATTAAGTATTTCGTATATGTGGTACTGCGTTTTATTGAAAAAGTTAAAGGATCAACATTTTCCGGCCCGTTATTTTGCGCCTCATTAGAGTGAGCTTTCCAAAATACTTCGAGACATTCTATCTGGTTATCTGGCACACTTGGTAGGCTGTGGTTTGTGATTGTGCTTCTTGGGCCGCCATTCGAGTAGGCACCAGCGGTTATTCGGCCTGCGTGGTTATCCGCGGGATCCCAATAGATGGACTATGGGGTCAATCCACATTGGAAGCTTTGGTTGATTGGTGCATCGGGAAGGGCAAGAGAGCCCCGTCTGTAGCTCTGAGTGGCCAAGTTTTTGGATTGGCTCAGTGAATGTTTACACAAGCCCATCACTCTATCGAGTTCGCGCAGCTTTCATCTTTATCTTCTAGGATAGTTGGAACCGGGAGATAATGACCTGGAATTTCGCAAGGCGCGCAGCGGACAATGCTTCTTTTAATCATATCAATATCGGGCAACACGTCCGTTTGGCCTTCGTAGCCATCGACACCCTCAGATGGTGTCCAGTGCCTCACTGACTGTCAGGCTGTCACGCACAGAAAAATCGGATGCATTGTATATCAGATCCTGGTGATAAAACTCCATGCGGTTATGGAACTCAGAGGCAGACGTGTCAACAAAAATAGAGGCTTTCAGGAATTGCCTGGTGAAAGACTGCATGAGGATTTCAGACAGGTCTTATTGACCGAAGCGTCTGAGGAAAGTTCGTTTTGTTACTAAATTATGCACATGACCTACAAGACTTCCAATAACTCTCCGAATTTGAGTATCTTCCGGTAAAATAAACGAAATAGCGTTATTTATTAGAGCAGGAGTGGAGAGGCCGGTTCTTACTATTACGTAGTTAATGGTGTATGTGGTGGCCTTTCCACCCAATAATTTACTTTACCATGGGTGTCTCGCAAAGGAATAAAAATGATACCCCTGAGTTAGTATGCAATAATGGAGAGGTCAGATGGAACAGAGTCGCTAATAATTGTTCTCTTTAAAACAGGTAGACGTTGGCCCAAGTAAGTGAATAGACAATAATGCAATCATGGTTGTCCAGGGGTCTTCATCTGAGCAGCTTCCACATGCAATACATTCCGTAGATAGTCCGAAATGCCTTGGTAACAGAGTGTTCGACTTACGTTCCGGATGTTAGCAACTACATATCACAGCGGAAGACCGAGAGAAAACGGCGTTTACGGTTGGAGACACCCAATAGAAATTTAGACGAATGCGGTTTGGTTTGTCTGGGGCACCGTTCACACTTCGGCGCTTGATGCTTCGTTTAACGAAGAGACTCCAGAATGTTCCCGTGTGTGGAGATGATATCGTTCTGTACAGTAATTCGGAATCGGACAACGCAGCTCACATTATGGCTGTATTGAAGCGGATCCGGGAGGCTGGTCTGCGGATAAACGGAACCAAGACAGCTCGCTTGGAGTTCGGTGAGACTGCTGGGGCACAAAGTGGGTCACGGAGAATTCAGCCCACTGCCAGAAAAATTTCCAAAGATCGAGGACTTTGTTGTCCCCAATTCAAAGCGGTCTCTACGGCATTTTCTTAGACCAGCAGCATACTACAGCCGGTTTGTTATGAATTTCAACAGATACCTGCTCGATTGTACGACTTGCTCAGGCAAAATCGGAAATTCAACTGGGCCAGAGTGGTACGTGAGGCTTTCGGGCGTGTCAAAGCGCGGGTGCTGGATCGACAACTGACACTCAAATCGCCCAGGGTCAGAGAGATACTCACAGTTGCAACGGGCGCTGGTGATCGCGGTATCGACCATATCTGTTTGGGAAAATTTTCATGTCGACACATGTCGATCACTGGAGTGGATCATGACCACAAGAGATCTTCGCGGAAAGCTCGCGCGCTGGGTACTCCGCTTGCAAGATTACCGCTTACGTGCGTACTACTACGTGCGTTCCAGCACGTGTCAGGGAAGGACACCCAATTGGCTGAGTGGCTTCCAAGGCCAGAGGCTTAAGATGAGGCTCACAGGATCATGACTAGGGCCAATGGTCTTGACATCGAACTGAATCCTGGATGGTTGGTTAAACCCCAGAGGCGGGATCCTGTATTAAGGAAAGTGGAAGCCGCCTTGTTGGATGGAATGAGTATCGAGAACGGAGAGGGAGACAAGGAATTGGAAACGCTCCAGAGTCAGTTTGATCGACTGGGTCTGAATTAAGCTGGGTTAATTTTCTTGGAACGCCACCGATTCGGATGTTGTCCGTGATACCTCGTGTCTAGAGACGGAAGCTCATCGTCAAGTGGCATGAGATGGCGCACACAGAGCGCCCAAGAACGTATGGAATACTTTTGCAGAGGGTCTACTGGCCCGGGATGGGAAGTGAGGTGATTATGTGGTGCTCTGTAAGGGGCGCCACCCGATGAAAGAAGAAACGACAGGGGCAACCTATCCCATGGAAATTATTCCTGTCTCAGAAATCGGCCAGTTATGGTCTGTTGACGTCATGGACCCCTTTCCGGCGACAACCAGCGAGAATCAATTTATCGTGACAATGACAGAACACCTGTGGCGGTGGATGAGGGGGGTAGCCGAACGAAATCAACGGGTGCCGGTGATCAGCGGGGTGGCAGCACATCACATCACGGTCAACCATGGGGTGCCAGAAGTGATCCGATTTGGGGCCTCGCTTCTAAAGCGAAGTGATCAGGAATTGCTTGCAGAAGCTGGGAATCAGACGGCTTAGGACGGCATCATACTACCCGAAAATTGATGGTCTAACCGAACGTAATAACCGAACGACGAATGAGTGGCTGGCGGCCAGGGAAGTTGACTGGGAAGTGAACCTGCCAATGATGTTGCTTGCTCATCGTCCTTCCGTACAGTCAACCACAGGTAAATCCCCTTTGATGCTGATGTACGGTCGACATCTGCGCCTGTTGATCAGGAGATCGGGTTGTGACCGCCAACACGCATGTCTCCAGAATAGCTAGAGCAAGAAAGGAGGAGAGCTCAAGAAGGCTTGGCCGCCGTTCAGCAAAGGTCTAGGCAAAAACGGCCAGTAGAAGGGCACGAAGGCGCGAAGTCCAAGTGGAATGATCATCACAAACCTGGGGGGAGCTGACTGGGATCACGAGAGCTGGGAAGTCGATGGCAAGGTCCGTTTCTCGCTACCGACCGCCGGTGGTATCCTCTATACAGTTCAAGACGGTCGGGGATCGGAAAGAGTAAATGGGACTCAGCTTCGTAAGTGGCATGATACGCTCGAAGAGCGGTCGAATAGACCAGCTACTGGACCCGATCTGACGGAGGTAAATCAAAATCGGTGGCGTGCGAACGACCTGTAAAGGGGGAAGGTGTGTAATGGAGGATACTAATGATGAAGCGTGTGAGTAGTGTGCGGTTTCCTCATAAGTCCGTTTCGCGTCCATTTGAACGTGAGATTCATTGCGGGATTTGTGGAATCGCTCTGTAGCATTCGTTTACGTTTCAGTGATATTCAGTGGATATCCAGGAAGGTTCAGTAAGACCTATTCGAGAAGAAGACGGATACACATTTTTTATAAACAAAGTGCATATTAGAGAGCTTTGTTTCCATGTCCAATGGTCTGTCACCATTCAGTTGGTGTTTTCCAATAACTTCAGGGCGAAGGCCTTCTTCCTTTCACTTGTAGCTCGTACATCACCGTCTTTTTAACGACTAGGTTCTCCGTCGTTCACGGATTCGGGACCCATATCTGTCTGCTTGGTTGCTTGGGCACTTTAGCTTGGTTTCATCTGCGAGGCCCTGTGCGATTGATGGCAACATCAAGATGTATTCTTGATCTTAGGTTGCCCATCGTTCTCTTGCCAGACAAGGCCGGGCGAAGCTTTGGTGTAAGAACGGGAGGTCACACGGTAACTGATCTACCTATTGTTTTCACGACTTTCCCACAACGGTGACATCTTGATCGGTTCAAGTAAGCATCCAGCTTTTTGAACTGTATATGTATAAATGACTTTGTATCCACTACAGTAAAAATTTATTTGATGGCGAAATTTCGATAAAGCGTCGTCGTGTTGAAAGATGTCAGGACTCGCTCCGGCAGATTTCATTGCGAACGTGAATTCTTTTATTCGGAATCTATCAAGAAAGAAGGCGCTTCATGCAGATGATATTTCGAATACCAGATTATCTCGTTGTTTGTCTGTAGTTGACCTTACAGCACTGGGTAAAATTACCATTTTTCAGTGTCACAATAATAAAATTACTCCAGGTATTGGGTGCACTCTTGGCGCAGGAGTGTACGTTGTTGTTGGTGAAGTTGCCAGATTTTTCGCAGGTCCCGCTGTGATACTGTCATTCTTAATTGCGGCTGTGTCCTCCGTTTTATCAGGTATGTCGAGGGCGCGAGTGATCTTGTTATCACTCATCCCCAGTAATCCCTGTTTCCTTATTTAACCGCACATAGGTGTGCAGTAGAATAACAGCCAAACACGGTTATTTGACAGTTAATAATCGTTTTAGCCTCCAGAAAACCACGAGAACGGTTATATGGTGGCTTTAATGGTGCAAACAACCACCAAAGATCGGTTATCTAACCGGAAAAATCTTTTTAACTGCTCATTCTGTTAGGAATAACACTAAATTGATGATATATTCAAGTGAATGAGGAGACACGAATGAGGAACTAGGGTATGATTTTGCGGACAAAGCGGTCAGTTTCTGGCATGAACACAGGAAAGGCGATTTGTCTCATTTGAGAGATTAGTACAGTATGGAACAATCGAGCGGTATGGAAATTTCTTGTTTTGCGAGTCTGTGCTAGAGTAGGGTAATGTCTTGATCTTTGAAGTTTGCGTCGTGTGATAGACTTATAAAGGAGTCATGTGGAAGACTGTGGGTTGCTGAGACTGCTGAATCCTGCTGCTTTTCAGACGGCGCAGACTCAGGTGCATAGGAAAAATCCTCAGCGCAACAGCATTATTGGCAGCATTACATTGCATATTTACCATATGCTCCAGGCAGTGTAGCCTAATCAGATTGCAGCACTTTTTTAGGGGGCAGAAAAATGTGAAATGAAGCAGAATAAAGCTGGAAAGTTTAGGATAAATCAAATTTCTTTGAAAAGCCTACCCCGTATAATCGCCCCCTTAGGGGTATTCGGCATCATCATCAAAGAAAAAGATCATTAGGAATCTAACTTTGTAAGTTTTTAGGATGATTAAATGCAAAAATAATGGTCATGCCACCTCCTACGGGCTAAAGTATGGAGAATGGGAGGTGGATGGCCACTTGTTTGGTTTTCCGGTGTTTTTATGGGGCGAAGCTGTTTTTGGCTTATGAAGAGCAGATATTGGCGCCTGTAGTAACATTGTTTCAACATTCTTTCAATTAAGGTTTGCATAAGTGTATATGTTTGAATAGGTACTGAACTCATTTTCGGTCCAGAGTCTTCTTAGTCAAGACCCACCTGGGCTTCCAAAGTAGCAGTAACAACACGTGAACTCAATAAACTTTATAAATCGTCATGCATCATTTGTATGTCAAGCCACTTACTTGAATAAGCCATATGGGTATACTGCCACACATCATGTAATTAAAAAGTGGATCCACGTAGGTTCTCTGGCAACTCTCATCGTTGGAAGAACAATAATTCCACAGATGGAAACTTGCCGCTCAGGGCGAAGTGGACCATGAGTACTCGTGTAGAAACGTTACAAGCCCAGATGTGTTGTGCGATGCAGTTTCATCTTCGGCGCTGTAACGCTTCTGTCAGCAGTAAGGACACCAATTCGTTCTATCTGCAACCACCATGAGGAATACCAGGCTACTCAATGCTGTGTTTCTTTACTGTTTAGATACCGCTCAGTGACTTAGCCGAGCACCTGATAAAGCCGCCAGCTGCACATATGGGTTTTTCAGTGTTTTGAATCCTCTCCATAAACTACAGTTCCCCTCGTAACAAACTTGGAGTGATTTAAAATAAACCCTTAAAACATTGGGGGCTTTCCGGAGTGGAAATGGTGACCTGACACCTCTGCGTTACCCCTCCTCATGATCTTGCGTTCTGTAACCAAACAAGCTTTAAGCTGTTGACGGGAAAATGGGTGTCAGAATCCTAATTCTGCATTGCCCGAGGGTGCAACTCAATGCCAAGAAGCCAGTGTCCTAACGATAGAAAAGCTTGGGATCCCACATCGGCAATTTAGTCATTCTTGACGGATTTTCCCAACACCGTTGCAACTTACGTTAAAAGGCACACTAGATACCTCTGACATGTTTCTGATTTTTGTTTGTTTGACAACATATCAGATTGAATTCGATTTCTTGTCGTTATATTGATTGATTTTGAAGCCGCTTGAGCTGTAATCTTTATTTACTAATAGAAAACACTGATATTTTCCGAGCATCGGCTGTTACTAATGCGTGGTAGCGCCAGGCCCCCTGAACCACTCATTTTATTAAGAATTATGTAGAGCTTAGCTAGCGTAACTCACTTACTGGCATGACGTTTAATATCGTCTAACGCAAACAGGATCCCGAGACTTATTCGTCATGTGGGTACATCGGGAACGTATTTTAAGCAATAAAATCCTGCTTACCTGACTACACGTTGTATTCAAGACTACACTATAAGCATTGTGACACGTTTTAATGATTTGATTTGTAACCTGCTCATAACGATGGCCATTTATTTGGTTACACAGAAAAGACTCAAAAGTAGTGAAGATTAACTGTACAGGGAAAGCCCAATAAAGTGCGAGGTATATGGTAATATGTGCTCTGTGCCGAGCGCTAAGCAAAGGATTCCAGGAACTTCATGTGACGAATATCGTCAGATTCATTCTAAAGCTTTTAAACCTTGGCCGATAGGCACAAACCATTACGCTGCTCACTATTCACCAACTCCTTTGCACGCTCTTTTGTCAGACATGAAGCACCCTACAGCCACACTTTCACACTAACTTAACAGTATCTAACCGGAATGTGACTTATACGCTATGTAACGTGCTTGAAAACCAACTTCAAAGGTCGCTCCCATTCAACACACAATGCTGACAAAAATGTGATTCGCCTTTTCTGATGACAGCAAACAAATCTATGTAGCATTTATTGTTCACCTGTTCTTGAACAACAATTAACTGTTGTTTAATAGTGGAGTAGTCCACGGAAACGAAAGCATTGTAGTTGAGGCATATTCACAAGATGTCAAAAAGTAGCCTAACCCAAAAGTTTCTCTGTAAAATCAATTTTCGGTTCTTTTAGATAGGTCAAAATAATTATTCATCCTGCGATTTCACTGAGCGTAAAGCACCGAAATCTTTCAGTTTAATATTCGAAAACATGAATATTTGCCAAAACTGACGAGTACACTTAGCTGAACCAGTGCCAAATATGGCGCTGTTCATATCCTCTGACTACTTTCACAAACTTTGTTGAAGAGCTATGGAGTTTCAAAAGCGTGGATACAGTTATTTTTATACCGTTTCTGCTTTGGCCGTTTTTCTGTTAAAATACAGAAAATGTTGAAACTTTTCCGATCTGCTCACTGGGAAATTCGCATAATTTCACCAATCGCTATCAGTACGTGTGCATTTTGCCTTTTAAATACTTCCAGTTGATGAATCAAAGTCCCACTTTTTCGGCCACAAAAATGTGTTTAGCCTTGTGACTTAACCGGTATGTCAGTAAAATACTGACTTTTTAAAAAAATATTCCAGCAAAGTTAACCTAGTGAACGCCTAAGCTCTACTTATTCCCAGATTGTAATGCACAAAGATGGAAATTTGGGTTTTCATGCAAGCTGTTCAAAAAAGCTTTTGTATTTTTGGGCATGGTTAATACAGGCGACAAAACGTTTTTATGCAAAACCAGGTGCCATGGCACCGAAAGAATTGTTCTTCAAAGCCTGTTCTGCACCACCAGATTTACTAAAACATCAGATTGACTTCATAAACCCAGAGTAAATGAAAATTAAAAAACACCTACAGGCTCGGAGAAAGCAGTTTATGCTCAGCCAACGGGAGTGGACATTTCACTGACATCAAAATTTAAAAGGCTTATTTTTGTACCTTTCGTGGTGCATTAGAAACTGTCACATAAATTCATCAAGCAAGAACTAGCATCTTCTCCCAGTGAAACAGCATTACCATACCCACTGTGATTAATGACAGAGAGACATTGTGCTTTTCAAGCCGTTATCTATTCTAAGCACTTGATGACGTCGGTATCAGAAAGGGAACTGTTGAACCTAATTAGAAACAGTTGAGCTTTAGGAAACACATTAGAATTTTAGCGAGTAGGAAGCTTGATTTTTACTTGAAACTAAGGATGAAGGTGACCGCTCAATCTAACACGCTTTTAACTAGACACAGCGGTTTATTTTTCATCGAAGTAACCATATACTCTCTGTATGATTTTTGAAGACAAGCCAATGATAGATATGTGAAAAGTGTTTTGGCACAAAGGGTCATGCCTCTCAAACCTTGTGATGTGAGAAAAGCTCCATGACGCATCCTTATCAGTTGTTAGCAGTTGGTGCTTTCAGCATTATGTTATCAGATAAATTGACGGATCACAGCATGCCACAATATAAACATCTAATTTGTGCTTACGATGGCTAGTCCAGCGCTAATCGGATCAGTAAGCACAACTTTGGCAAACAATCGTGTTATATGGTGTGGCTTAATTGTATTCAAGGCCTCCTTATGTTTCTGGTAGCTACCAATACCTTAAGCGAGCCCTAATTTCGCCATCACACTTGTTCGCTGTCGTGCGCTGTGTGTTCTTAGTGCCATAATGTTCTCAAGATACCGTAAAACATATCAGTATGGTGTCTCTCAGGAGAGAAAGCTCCATACATTTTCAAAGTACTAAAATTTCCCTGAAAATTTTTTTACATTTTTAATTATTTGGACGTTTAGCTTTCTACACCTCTGGTATTTACCCTGATCTGCAAGTCTGCAGGCCCATAAGGTTACATTACTAAATCTGTGGGGCAAATCTGCCTTCTGAATGCAAATTGCAAAATCATACTACTCAGTATGCTACAATTATGCTTTAGATTGAACCACTATGATATAAGATAAGAGGATAGCTAGTCCACTTTTTGTAGAAAGATCGACTCTGCATGCTGCGTTTAGTAACCTTCCGCTGATGTAATATAACTCGACTACTTGACAAGACCTTCATTAGCTGGGCTAAATACGATGCTGTTGACCATTAAACGTATGCCGTCAGACACCATATATGACTAGTCATATATTCGCCCAGTGGACCAAAAGTCTCAGTGAGTCCGTCATTGTTAACTTTCATGTATCTAAAGCGGTACTTGCTTCCCGTACGAGTTGACTTATATCACATAGTGTATGATCGAATAGGTTCTGTGCGTTTTGGAAGGAGTGCGCATGATATGAACAAAATGCCATGCAACTAGAAGATCAGCTCCAGCGTGAAATAATTCAGCAGGCTTGTTCTTTTCACTGACCGGCCAATGTCCTTTCTGAGTGTCCACGGAGAACCATGCTGGCACAAAGCATTTGGAAAGACTGGATGGGCTTTTACAGTTGTCTGAGTGCTACCATGACACCCAGGTATGTGGTTGATGAAGTCAAAAATAAAGCCCATCTTTGTCTTGGGAAGTGTTAAAGAGTCATAAACAGTGGCAAAACAAATAAATTATGTCCACGCACAAAGTTCAGCGCAACTTCAGACATCCGTAATATTTATCGACTTTACCCCGAGAAGACTCCTACTCATTCAATCCGTCTCCAAGATGTACCCCGAATTCAGAAAAGAATAACTAGTAACATGTTTCTGAGCAGCCGAGCAATCCTTTGCGTTTATTCTTGCATTAAATCACATGAATTAATGTAAACTACTCATAAACATTATTGACTATTACACAGAAAATTAAAAATCAGGGTTATTTGCAGTCGGAGTCGTGAACACAGCATAAGTTGTCGAAAAATGAGTCCAACTGCTCCGGGGCTGACAAAAGTCTCCGACGAGTTATTTGATTTTAGTGTTCATAAGGAAATTTAAACGGAAGCAAGTATAAACCATATGGTCATCAAACCGTTCCAGCTATGGAAAACAACAAAGTAACAAAGTAACGTGAACTGTGCTCTTTACCAACTTTTTGCCGTAGGCTATTCACATCTATCCCGTTTACGCCAGGTTTATGTTATGCGGAATTCGGGGCCCGCGTTCCAAAAACTGGTTCGGCTTACATATACAGCTACGTGGCCGTGGGTGAACTGATGGCGTTTATTACCGGGTGGACCTTAATTTTGCAGTACATAATTGGTAGGTTCCAAATGTCTTACTGGTACTTTAATCAATAAGTTTTCAAAAGCTGTGTGACCACCAGCACTTTTTAGATGCATGCCGCTTTCCGTATACCGAACAGTTTTTCATCTCAAACTGTGTGTAACATCTGTCGGAAATGTTCACTTTTTTGCCAAAGGTCAGAATCGGTTTGAGGCTCTTGTGGCATAGTGTCAAACAAAAGTAAAAAACGTATGAACTTAAACAAACACCAATTATCTGGATTATAAGCCAGTTTCGGTTATGTTCAGAGCAAGGATTCGAATTCAACTACTCGAATATTATTCACTTACGGTTTTTTGTGCAAAAAGACATTTAGATATCCAGACCAAATTAAGCATCCTTCTTTGCTGCTGCGGCAGATGAATTTTGGGTAATCTCACTGGTTTGAGTCAAAGATATTTGGCGAAAACCCATAGTCATGCATCGCTTGAACTAAGCCAGGTCCAAATCTTGTTAAGCAAATTTCGAAGCATCCAGGATTAAAGGTTTAGCATAGGAATCCACAATGGTATCGTGGGTAACGATTTTATGTACTTTAAGAAGTCCGCCTGAAGTGCCCAGAATTTAACAACTTGCACAAGTCTATTATAAACTAGGTTGTTATCCAAGGCACTGCGATTTACTAAAAATTGAGTGAGGGGTCATAGTATCACAGTGAGGCGGAGTCGTAGCTGGCAGGACTAGGGGCTTGAGGAGAACGCGTGAAGTTATCGTTGCTTCAATAAGTGACTAATGAAGGTGAAAGACGCTGAGAAAGATTTTGGGGAAAGTTACACAAATGGCAAAATATTATGAAAATATTAAAATCAGTATATTCTTCGAGATTCCCCCAAGGATGTTTTAGTGGTAATCTATCTCAAGTGGTCCGGATAAGAGCACATGGGAATACTTATCACAGTAGGAGAAAATGGAGACAATGCTAAACCTATGAGTAAGGATGAAGAGAACAAAAAGTTAGCGAAATACACTCATTTGCGAACTAATTTGCTTTTTTCGGGAGACTCACCTGGGACCCAGCTGAATCTCTCGTTCCCGTAGCGTAGAAGGATAAAAACCAAACTCTACTAAATTTTGCTTTCATATGGGAGCCCAACTTAGAAGAGAGACAACGGAATCAGTGAGCTGTTAATAGTAACACTGAGCAATAATGGTGCATAAGGTAACATCACCGTACCTGAGGTCATTGGAAAACATACAACATCCGTCTTCATTTATCACAGTTTTCACGCTGCAGATTTGCTCCAGACAGACGATAGATTCAGCTGGTCACTCTGACGTAAGCATACTCGAACTGAATGAGAAAACCAAACATGGACATATCTCTTACGTTGAAAGTGGAGGAAAGCGATAAAACTAATAATCTGTAGGTTGCAGCTCTTAATAAACAATGGAGAAGAAGAGCACCTATCCGAACCTGTAAATGGTGCGGTTTGTAATGTGATGTTTGTTCATTTCAACTGAGCTCTGTCCACCTACAGCCACAATAATTCTCCGTTGTCAGCGTGTTCAATGAACAACAAAAGTACACTCCTGGCTCCTGTGTTTGTTGCTGAAGCGACAGAATAAACCAGTTATTCAATAGCGTCTTCTGTGCAGTGAGACTGGCTATGCAAATTAGTGTGAGTCTTAGTCCACCAGTTTGCCTTGCACACGGTTCAGGGTCACTAATTTGCAAAGATCCAGAAAAAAGGGGCTACAGTCGATTGGACCAAGTTGTTCTTCGTCGGTACCGGTGCTGTTTTCGTCACCCCCTAAGTGTTAGGAACCTTCCTACTGAAAAGGCAGCTAAGCGGTAAGTGAAGGTGTTTGCACGCATCTTGAGCAACGAGGGCGATCGATTATTTGGACCAAAGTCTTTGCTTGACCTCGCCTCATGTTCCTGTACATTTCTTCTGATGCTGTTGTGTGTCACAATGGGTAGGTATGACAGGTCTACAAATTTCTGTTGAGTTTGTCCAGTTCAAGAGAAAATTTGAACACTGGAAATAACACGTCTCCGCCTCTGGCCAAATTTGACTTTTCCAAAACCGTCACAAAAGTTTGTGACTTTCCTCCACAGAATGTTTTGATATCACTGATAGTTTGAGTGAATACACCCTAAAGTCTAGCCTCAGCGTTCGTTTAATAGAAATACACTCCATTAAGAGGGATTATGCTCATATTCGGCCAACTTTTTATATTTTATCGGTTGGCGGTTCAAAACCAGCATGCCACTTTAGACAACATATAAGAAACTTTCTGACACTACATCTCAGTCATTCAAACTCCGACGTTAGTACTATTCCTCGGTTGTGATGTCACCTTTAATGACTTAGGAGTAGCAGCTTGGCCTAGGCGTAAGCCAGGCCTTAAGTATCACACTGTTTTATTGCATTACGAGGTTTACAAAGTTCGTGAACCACATTCATTTGCACAACCATGTGGTTTCTACGACTCGCTCAACTAGATCCCATTTGAATGTCTCCTTAATGATATTTTTCAAGTGAATGTACTGCACAAAGGTCGTCTCATGCTTCATTCGAGATATCGCATTATATTTTCACAAAACACCAGCGCAATATTACTGAAAACTCTTTTTCGACCGGTTTCGCCCTTCTTGGGCGGAGTGTACCAATTTGGTTTTTGCAGCAGACCCTGCTGGATCGCAGCTCAAGAAGATCGTGAACGAGAGATTAATTTGTGATCCATTTGTGTTTCCTGTTAAAAACAAACTCGTGTGTAAATCAGTATATTCGTACGATCTGAGCTCAAACAGAGCGCAAAAATGACGGAAACTCGGGGGCTGCACCCAACTGGTGAGCCCCAAGAAGAAAAGGTTTGTAACGGTTGTAAACATGATATCAATCAGTGATGAGGCGTCGTTCCTCATGACTTTTAAACGAGTTTTTCTGATTTGGGTGACTTGTTGGACCTTAAATTCACAATCGACATGACTGCAAGGATCCATCCAGTCATCTTTATGCATCTTGCCGGATCAGGTTGATCTAACTACCGTTTTCGCTCAAGGATGTACGTTTTCGCATCCCCTGGACCTGCACGATGACACGTTCCGCTGAACCTGGAAGAACAAACAGCCTCGCATAAGCAATTGAACAAAGGTAGGAAACGCAGATTATTCATTTTCACAATGTACTGAAGCTGCCGGCTAAAGCCATACACGAAGGGAAGGCGGCTAGTTAATTTCCGAAAGAAATTGGACATGTTGAAAAAATTGCAGACAATCTGAGCAACTACAGCACTTTTGATGCAGCAAAAGGCTGGCCTGCCGAATTTTTACTACTATGAATGCATGAATATATGTACAGAGGTTCTCAAATAGGATGTTTTCAAGAAAGTAAGCAGGTATATGCTGCTGATCTACTTGCTATCATAGCAGCCATTTCGGTGGATAGTAAGATGTAACAGCTCGTCAACGAATCAACTAGTGGTCAAATGTCATTGGTTTTGGACGTTGTGAACACAATTGGTTGATTTTCATAGAGGAAACTGCTCACATGGTTGCTGAGAACTCTTCGACAGCCCACGACCGGTTTCGCCCTTCTTCGGGCTCATCAGGTAGGCGCAGTCCCCGAGTTTCCGTCAACCTTATGATCTACTTGAACCCATATTGGACTGTTTTCGAGAAATACACTCATTTGCAAATCAATTTGGTTTTCAAGGGAGACTCATTTGAATCCCTCGTTTCTGATGTCCTCCAACTGAATGTGCTGCACACAGGCCGCCTCATAATTCAGTTGGCACGATATTCGAGATATCGCAGTATATTTTCATAGAGGAAACTACTCGCAATTTGATTTCAAGTAGGACATAAGGTTGAGGGAAACTCGAGGACTGCGCCTACCTGATGAGCCCCAAGAAGGGCGAAACCGGTCATGGGCTGTCGAAGAGGTTTTCAGCAGTTTCCTTGAGTAGTTTGCTTCATGAAAATATACTGCGATATATCGAATATCGTGCCAACTGAAACATGAGGCGATCTGTATGCAGCACTTTCAGTTTTAAAATATCATAAACGAGAGATTCAGTTAAGTCTCCCGTGATTTGCAAATGAGTGTATTCCTCGAAGACAATTGGTTAATCATTTTCGGCCATGTCTGTATCTGAACATAGGGGTTGAGTTGAACATGTAAAGTAAATTCAATATAGCTAGTCTTGGATTCTTGTAATAGCGTATAAAGCCCGACCACCTAAGCCAGTCGTAGAAAGTGATCATGAATTAGTGGCCAATTTCTGGTTACCTACAGTTGATCTCTTTCTATCCCTACCTTTTAGCATCACCTGTGATTTACTGTGTGATATAACTGTAAACATTTTACTGGTTTACCTGGAAAAACCCACCGGTCCTATTGCTGCTTTTCTACGTTAATGTCTGAAATGGCACCATTTGTCTCCAACATCTTTGGAGAGGACTGGCTGTGATGATTCACAAAGCATAATATTTTCGCTACGGGTGGTTACTGCATAACTGTGCGACATATTTCAAGTCTTATTGGTCTCAGTAGGTGTGTTCCGATTAGGCGACTCCAAGGATTCTACTCAAGGCATCCGAGATTAAGCCATTGGATATATATATATATATACATATATATATATATATATAGGATAGTAAACAGGATACCTGATACGTACCCCCTACGCCGGGCAAGTTTTCGGTGCCATGTTTTTCTGAGGTCTCCGCTGAAGATATTGTTCTAACATGATAAACCATCCAAACACGTCCTTTGGGCGACATATTCAGTGCTCCTGATCTAAAAGATTTCAGTACAAATGGGATCAACTAGCATCCCGTAGTTCATTAACGAAGGCATTAAGGCAGAACCAATGGACTCTTCCGACCCTGTGTTCTACACTGCTCGAGAGATAACAATAGTTGGATGAGGGGTCAATCACTCCATAAAACCTCTTTCAGTAGCTTTTCTGGGACTGATCTCCACAGTGAAATGCTGGCAGCAGATAACTTCCATAATTGTTGTATATATGGTACTCAGTGACACAAACAACGTAATTACTCCTAAGGTGATCTACCTTTTGACATTACAAGTACCAGGTGAGTTTTACAAGCTTCTATCTATCCGAAACTCATCGTTATTATTCCCGTTCCAAGAACCTCTGTCCCTTTACAAGCTGACGTGTGTTAGGCGTAGATCGAAGCAACTGTCTTCTTGTTATTTCTGGTACACAATGATTGATCAACCCAAAAAGCGCTCATTTCTAGACATTAATAACTCAGGGAGCACTAAATTGTTGTCCGTTGGAGAAGACTTGTTATGCAACGGCCAAGCGCACTGTAATGGGAACAGATCCCGGGAGGGCCAAATTTGCTTTTATCTGCTGCCTTCTCATTTGAGAAGTGGCTCGCCATCTCGTTTCTCTATCACTGCAAGTTTTTGTGAAGTAGTACGGTTGTTAATTAAGCACTCACTTGATTCCGCGGAACTGTTCATGCTTTAGTATGTCGTTCGAGATGCAAGGACTGTTCGCTATCAAGGTTCTGTAATAAGTATTTCGTTGGCTTTCATCAAATCAAGTGGATGACAATATTCGACGTTAAGTAACGGTTTAAATGGCCTTACGAGCAGATTAGATAATTCGGTGTGGTTAATACAGAACGGTTATGGACGCCGTAGTCAAGACACAGTATGAAAGATCAAAGCACTAACTAAGAACAGTTCATGCCAAAGACCAAACTTTCACCGGTAACTGACGGCTAGGAATTCCGAAGATGGGATTTAGAGAAATACGAACCTAGCGTGAAGGAAATAAATTAGCGGGAGAAGCGGGAAACGTACCAGTTAACGAAACTGTCGTCGGCTAAATGGCTTGGCTACAATTTATTTTGAGGTAGCAACTGATACCCAAACAAGCCCAGGATCTCAACATTGGTAAGTCGGCCACAAAATAATGCAGTATCCAATGCAGCCCCGGATATAAGAAGTAAATGGTAAACTTTGGCAATTCCAGACTGCTACGCACCATCCTTCAGTGAAATTCCAGAAATATTACTCCCAGTTTTAAATGTGCTCCAGGAACCTCCAGTGTGGCACGAGCATGGAGTTCTAACGTTGATGGCTTGACTGGTGGACGCATATCGGAGGCTTTTTCGCGTTACATGCCAATGAATATGACGGGTCTGGCAGAATATGCGGATCCATTTGCATTTTTAATAACACTGGCCGTAACAGGTGAGTTGCTCTGAGATGTTTTTCTCGAAGTACTGTTTTGAGAATGAGAAATGTTTTGTTACGCAATCAGTTACGCAATTAACACATTATTTTGATTAGTCCTGAGTACAGGGGTGAGACAAGACCTCATAAGATCAATTTTCTCTGTAGCTTAATTTCGTTTCCCGCGCTACGGAACCCATTGTTCTGGGTCTCCCGAAAGCTCGGTGTCAGTGATTTTGACTGATTTCCTTCAACTCAGTTGTCCCAGTTTAAAATTCATGCTCGAGGGCATTTAGCTGAGTTCACCTGTAACATGGCTATCATGGCTATTGATGATAGTAATCGTGCAAACAAGACTGCTTGTTACCTCTCACCAACGAAAGCACCTGGTTTCTCTCGAACAAGTAAACCTGTCTATTCCTCGCTGACTGTGGCTGGATTTTAAAGTTTTTATCATGAACTCCAAGTTGGTACTCAGTGTCGATCTGGGCTACAGAACTGAGAAACACTGGGACACTGTTCTGTCCATATTGTTATTAATGTCGTTATCATTTCCAGTACTATCCACACAACCAACCTTACTATGAACTGAGCTGCTGAAGGATAAGTGGCATTGTGTCTTGTGTGCATGTTAAACCCGCTTCTGACCAATCATCCAGAACTTCTCACCAAGAGTGAGACAAGTGTTAGGTTTTACTCGGCCTCTCAGCTGAGGCTGACTGTGAATAGCACGAGGCACTGTAAGAAGAGAGATCTTATAAGAAGATAAATAGCAGACTAGCCAACAACAGTGTTACTATTTATTTGGAAGCCTTACTTCAAATATATACTTAGCACGCTTCACAGACGAAAACAATTCATAGTTTGACCGAAAAACTTCTAGTTTATATTAAATGAGTGAAGAGTTCTGGGTGAGAGTTCGGCTTTTTTCCTCTGTTTTTGGCAGTTTCCTCTCTAGGTTATCAGTATGACTGGCATAAGACACGTAAATAATACTTAGCCACCACACTACACGGATTACAGCTTGGTCAGCAAATGAAATCCAGAGGTTGTATCGGCTTATTCTGAACGTAGAACGTTGGGTCACGAGACCCACAGCTCTGTGTTCACAAGAAGCTAATGCAACCTCTGAAAATCTGTTAGCCAATGATGTAACCATTCTCCTCTGAGAAGGCCAAATTTGCATGTATACAACAATATACATAGAGCACTCATAAATCGAAGCACTAGAAATCTACCGAAGTCCAGCGCGTATCATTCTCAGTGATGAGGCGATCGGTTTGGATTCGACTGACATCCTGGTTAAACAAATATTGAGACCAAATGCACTGTGACAAGCACCTCACCCGAATCGACGCAGCTGTCGAGCCTATGCCTCACTGGACATTCGAAGTGGGAATACATCCAAATCAATCTCGTTTGAACAGTTCTTCTTCTGCCCTATTGTATTTATTCTGATTAAAGCAGATGAAAAACGCGATCGTTGGACTTGATTGTTCTTTTTTACCCGAGCTCAAAGGTCACACATATTCTCAACCTCTATCACCCCAGTAACCGACAAACGCCTTTGTCTTTGAAATTATTATTTCAATGAAACCACGACTTTACAGCCAGTCTTCTGCTTAGTTAAAAATCTGTAACGATTTTTCAAAAATAAACAATAAAGGATAGATCAACACATGACAAATTGTTGACGGGTATTTGATTTGAGACCCGAAAATCAATGTGTTTTCGGTTCGCTCCGTCCCGTCCCCCACTCTGGTTTTCGCTTTTTTTCACTTTAGTACATCGGTTTCACCTGAATTGGTGCTGCGGCACGGTAATCTGTGTCACAGAGAGTAGTGCTGCATGAAAGCGCCTCGAGCACACAGTCGTCTGTATATTCGCTATCTGACAGTTTGATAGCAAACCTATGACCGCCAATCGAGATGAAATCAACAGTGCGCTGTTAAGAGGCGGAGTGGAGTGTGTTACTATACGCGCTGCTACCCGGAGCTGACCTTCGATCATGCTTGGTTACTCGATCGGGTGGTCCCATTGTTTGATCTGTTATCTTACGTTCCGATTGGTCAAGGACCACGTGGCCTTTGAGCTTGGCCACCGACCAATCAAGACACAGGATAACGGATCGGTCAATGGAACCGCCCAACCAAATAAAAAACCGTGATCAAGGGTCAGCCGCGACCAGCAGTTTATATATTTACACACATGCACTGCTACTAGACCTACCACCAACGACACAGAGCTACTCTGAGCCCTACTGCCTAACAACGCATTGACGATCTAAACTCGACTGGTGATGACAGGTTTGCAGTCAAATTGTCCAGTTCGGCGAACAAGCTAACGATCGTCTACATTACCTGGGCTACCGATATTCGTCTCAATGTCCAAAGTTCAGACAATCATCGCCCTCACTTCAAGTGATCTGCCTATGGCATAGTTTAGGTATGGGTTGTCCCGAAATTGTCTGGGTGTCTGTAAAGTGGATGAGTTTTGTAGTCTTTTCGGCACAAAACTCGATGGAAACATGAACAATTTGATCAATAATTGCCTCTTATGAGAATTCATCGCTTTTTTAAATGTTTTCTCCTAATGAGCTTTATTGTAGTCCTGTTTTCACATGTCTCACCAATTTCCCACCCGAAATGTGAATAAAACACTTTGGTACTTCTCTTAGTGACAGAACGATCCTTTGTCTAACCAGAACCGTGTAGCAGATGAATTTATTGTGAACATTGCTCACAACAAAATCCAACTGAAAGTGATCATGAATGTATTGGTAAATGAACTAACCCTCGTGCTAACTTGTATTTTGCCTTCAGTGCTACTGAGTTGTGGAGCTCAAGAATCTTCAATGGTGAACAATATATTCACCCTTATAAATTTGGGTGTTATATGTTACGTGTTCATTACGGGGTTGTTCAAGGCCAATATTGCCAATTGGGAGATAGACCCGGATAAAGTAAGTAGAAATGGCCAAGATAGATAGACGGATCGATTGCTAGCCAACTGATTATGGTCTACCAACCATACACAGGTTCCACCATCCCACTTATTTTGCATCTCATGAAAATTCTTGAAAAGAAAGATATTATCATTCCTAAGGAACTTCGATTCATACATTGTAATACCGTCACTGATTCAAACCATATCGAGCGAAATGGAACAATAGGCTGTGGTTAAAATCTGCACGACATGCAAATGTTTTGTTATGTCATGAGCCCCCATAAAACGAGAGGCTTTGGGACAAATCCCTGACTGGAATCCAATAGAATCCTGCTTGTCTGCGGTATAGCACTGTTATTAGTGCACAGGTGGCGATAGCCATAATACAAATCAGAAGGTGGATGTGCACTAATAAAAGCTTTTAGTATTTCTGCGACACGTATAAAAATAAATACAATGTGAAATGGGAGCAAGTCAAAAAGGGAACTTATCGGATGCGAGAGTCCCTTGGTGGAAGTCCGGACGGCGGGAACGTGTTTTTCTCCGCAGTTAGACTGCTACACGTACTCCATGGTTGTCCGTGGACTTGTGGAGAGGTTGACGTCCTGCTCCCTGCGCGCGCGCGAGTGTGTCTTGACTGGATTTGGTTTCTCTTTATGTAGGTCCCAGTGCGTAAACGTGGGCGCGTCGGCACATGATTGGTCGCTACGCTGACTAGGCGTTTCAGACAATCGATGTCCGATGAGTCAGCTTAATGCGACGTGTTTGTGCGTATGAGAAAAA
>NW_008752180.1:36702-75416 GCF_000715545.1 Opisthorchis viverrini | reverse complement strand
TGTGCGTATGAGGACAAGACAAGCCTCGCGATCCAGTGAGCGACTGTGAGTTGAACAGTCAAGTACGTGGGCGACTGGGTCGCTACACTGTCCTTGTTTAGTGCAAGCGTCAAGTACGTGGGCGACTGGGTCGCTACACTGTCCTTGTTTGTGCTAGTGCAAGCGGCTGGTATCTAAACCATTGTTTTGCCAGTATCGTATCCGTGGAAGGAGGACGTCTAAGAATGGTCACTAAAATGCGAGCGACAGTCGCACCCGTATTAGGATAACATCGCTCGCTATGATCAAGCAAGTTGCCAGTCAAAGTGTTCTAAGCACCGTAGTTAACGTTTTCTCGCGAATCTTGCAACACTGTCGCAACAATACACAACCGAGATTTGCATGTCTATGCATGATATTTTACTTACCATGTCGTGTCGCGGGGTTCAGTTGACAAGATCAACTCACCGGTACACTTATATGAACTAGCGAAGTATACTGATTTGCAAACAAACTTGGTTTTGCAAAAGACTCACCTGGAACCCAGCTGAATCTTTCGTCCATGATGTTTCCAGGCAAATGAGTGAATTTCGCTAATTTTGTGCAGTTTAGTTTCGAATAGAACATAAGTTTGACGGTAATTCGGGGACTGCGCCTACCTGATGAGCCCCGAGAAGAGCGAAACCGGTGGAGAGCTCTCGATGAATTTTCAGCAACCTTATGAGTAGTGCATTACATATTACCTGATCTATTTTCTCGACATTTGCATTAGGTTGCTGAGAATCTTTCTATTTGGGATGAGGCTCATAAGTTAGGGGTCGTTTAAGGATCTCCGTCAACCTTTTGTTTTACTTGAACCGAAATTGAGCGAAACTGATGAAGCACAGTCACATGTTAATCACACTGTTATTAGTGAGAGACAGCTGGATATCCCCTTTATCGAATTCTACACAGGGCTAGTGGTTACAAAGTTGACAGACTTTCACGAAAGTTCTAGTGCACAATAACTGCAAGATGTCTCAGTGGTTAGAGCGCGAATTACTGACCGGATCAGTGGTTAGAGCGCGAATTTACTGACCGGAAGGTCCGTGGTTCAAACCGGACTCTGCCTCTCGACTTCCTCTGTCTAGGCTTGGACAATTTGGAAGTATCCCAGCCCTCGTGCTCCCTTCTAGTGGTATGACAGTTGAACGCCGAAAAGTGCTACATCTGCACGATTTTTTGTAATAACTTCCGAAAATCCGTGAGGATTGGCGTGGACTTTACACAGTAGAATGCAACTGGTAAAGCCGTGAGAGCAGTTGGCCTTTACCGCAATTAAAGTGTCAGTGTTTGAAGGCGATCATGTAAATCCAACTGAATTTCTATTTTTTCAAGTGGTTGGTTCTTACTTCCATTGAATATCCTTAACTTTTAACGTTTTTGGGGCTGACCATATAGGAAGTATGCCAGAATCCTCCTGCAATTAGTTAGATGAAAAGATAGTTTGTTTGTGTCCAAACTCCAAGTATCCGAAAAATTTATGACGAGAACAACATGACTATAGTCAACCGTACTGTTTTTTATGAAAATCGTTGTTAGTCATAGGCTTTGTTTTAGCTCAGTTTAACCCGAAAGAAGAAACATTTTTCTCGTATCTACCGAACTTTTGTTTAATCAGAAAATCCACAAATGGTGTCAACTTCACCTTAAACAGACGACCCATCATTGTGATGAATATAACCGACGAAACTGATTGCTCAGAAGCCACAGTGCGCTTCTCTCTCGTCGAATACCTTCCTTGAAATAGGAAGTCCGAGTGCTCACTGTATGGAAAAAATATACGCCTATGGGCTAACTCATACCAACAACATTCATTTCTTTGGACATTTGCTCTACCAACTGGACCAGTGACGCAAGTTAACAGTCCCGATTATGCACCTGAACTTCATGGCTGCTTCGCTACAATTATAGCCACTTGCTTAACGGTTCACATGTATTCGTGCAAGTGACAAGACCCTTGTGTGACTCCAACTCCAACGGAGACGATGATCTGGCCCAGATACTTGAGGGGCTGTAGTGCAGATTGTCAGAAATTTAAAGCACAGATGGATATGTGTGAAGAACAGTAAGCATTCCGAGTGGGTCAATCGACAAAGCACCCGTCCAGTAAGTGAGAGGTTGACGATGCGATTCCGTCCAAATACGAGTGCTTTCGTTTATGAACGTGTATGTGAACTTCTCACTTCACAATCAATCCCAACAGGTGTTTCTGTTGGTAGAGCTAGTTACCACACTACATTGTGAAATGCGTTGACCGTATCTCAGTTTATTCGAAAATTTGAAAGATGGGGTTATTTCCTAATCTAGGTCATGGGAATGCTTGCAAAACACCTACTATGAATCGATCAGATATGTAAAAAGCAATCTACTCCTCCAAAAAGACACGTTTTTCCGAATGGGCTTCCGCAAAATGAAACATTGTGTCATTTAGACTAGCTGTCAAAAATCAATTCACTTAGGAACTGTACTTTTAATCTCCTAGGTACCTGTGACCGATCCAAACAAAGACCATGTTGGCAAAGGAGGGTTTTTGCCTTTCGGACTGTCTGGGGTCATATCCGGGGCCGGAACGTGTTTTTACTGTTTCGTCGGTTTCGATATCATCGCTACTGCGGGTAAGTACGATGAACTTTCGTTTCATCCTGTATGTTTATCCTGGTGCCCGTTTACAATGCGAATTTTTCAGGGGACTGACAACCAGAATGTGGATATTGGTGCAGGTCGTTAGTTTACGTATTTGTCAGGTTGGACAGTCATGAGATTCAAATACAGGCAATACTTTGAGAAAACCCTTGTTCACCCATTTACGTAATCATCGCTTGAAATTTACCTAGATTTGTTGTTGTCCAGCTCAATAAACAAATGGAATGTTGCAGTGACTTCATTCACTTCCTAAGGGTTCGGGCCTTTAAATGCTCAAGTACTATAAACACATGTTGACGTTGACAGTTTGCACTTCATTGAAGGTACGACAATTTTTGCTGACTGCTCTTTACCGCACTGAGTAGGTGTAATGTATCGCAGTTTACAGTTCGCCACGTTTGGGCATTTCAACCTCTGATGTAAAAAGATGAAGGAAAATACGGGAAAATAAATTCCTGCAGTTAACATTGCTTGAAAATGTTCTGAAAAAATGACTTTACCAGGAATATATATAATAGTATATAATGTCCGGAAAACATAATCAATCTCCGATGGCTGGCTGATATGTACAAGAAATATGGGTTTAGATGAACATCTCTAGTGGAAGTGAGAATAGAAAAAGTGATGTTCTGTGTTGGTAAAAATGTGATATGTACAGTTCGGATAGCTTGTTTTCCTATTCGTATGCTATTGAAGTAAGAGGAGGCAGGTTACACTGACCGAAGTCACCGTTCGCTATCCTTTGTGATGATGGTAGTGTGACGTGTAATGTTCACTGCTAACAAGTTTCAACAAGGATAAAGCAATTGTCGAGTGATTTTTTGGATTTGTGCATAAGCTGATTTCACTGACGGGCTGAAATCTCTACTTTTTTGTGTTAGCATATCACGTATTTTGGTCAGATGAAAAAATGATGGTCGATTCCGCCATCAAGCATCTAACAATAAAATTACGCATTCTCTTAAAATCACAAGTATAGGGAATGGTATGTCAACAAGCCCCAATACGTGTCCCCCAATAAATAGGATCACTGTTTTCGAACAATACACTCATTTGCAAATAAATTTGGTTTCCACGAGAGACTCAACTGAATCTCTCATTTATGAATGTGATGCACACAGGCCGTCCCATGTTTCAGTTAGTGCGATATTCGAGATATCGCAGTATATTTTCATAAAGGAAACTACTCACAAGGTTGCTGAAAACTTTTCGACAACCCACGCTCCAAGAAGGGCGAAGCCGGTCGTAGGCTGTCGAAGAGTTTTCAGCAACCCTGTGAGTAGTCTCCTTTAGGAAAACTGTCACTTAGCTGTTTAGAATTTCCAAAACAACTTCGAATCCGGTTTCAGATTTCTCTGAAAAACTCGACGAATTTTATCATCTGCAACTTTTCATCTCAACGTAAACACTTTGTGGGGTCATATAAGCTGCTTACTTTTAACTCGGATGGGATTTTATCAGAATCTATCCACTGAGTTCACATGAAGCGGAAGAACAAGGCTTCAGCTCTTACTGATATTTACGTGCCAGCTGCGAAACCAATCCGGCCATAACAGTCAGGAATTCAGCCTCCTTCGAGGAAAAGATCTGGTTATCTACACACACCTAAACTTTAGTTTGTCCAGAGTCGCTTTTGTATCAGATGCAAATTCCTATCTAGCAGTGGATTCAACGATTGCTTTCCTAACGTTTTCGAAACGATGTGTTGTCTGCTAGTGACAAGCATTTTCAAACAGATTGGACACACTGCCAAGAGGTATGCATTATGGCTACGGCGTGTCACTCCGTGTTTATTTGTGTAATTTGGTCCACCTGCGGACTACCGGTCATCAGTGATGTACTTCTGAATACCTTACTTAGAAGAGCTTGCCGGGACTGTGTTTTCTAATTCAGGAGTTGGGAAAGCGGTTTTTAGAATTTGAGGAAAGCGTTGCGCTAGGATAGCTGTTCCCCATGGCCGTCTATCCTTCGTTGTGAACTTGTCAGCGGAGCTTATGATTCCTTGTTATCATGCGCTAAGATGATTCTCGTATTATTAACCATGATAAGTTCACTGATACCGCACAAGATAACCGTGTAATTTCTATCTGTTAACAGGTGAAGAGGCAAGGAACCCACAGCGAGCGATTCCAGTCGCGATCCTGGTCTGTCTGTTGGTGTGTTTTATTGCCTATGCTGCAGTGTCAGCCGTAATCACCCTAATGGTGCCCTACTACTCAATACCTCAAATTGCACCTCTTCCGAACGTCTTTGATCAGGTGGGCTGGGATGTCGCAAAGTATGTGATCGTTGTTGGAGCCGTATGTGCGTTGACAACAAGGTAGGTGAAAAAAGACGAAAGCAGTAAAGGGTGCCTTCATTAAATTTCTCATCAGCTGTATATTTTTACTGTTTTAAACTTATAGAAAATGAATTACCGCAGCATCCGTTGACCACAGTAAAGAGAAACAGCTCAGTGGGATTCTGGAGTGTCCAGATAACGAGGATATGGCAGTATCCTCTCATGCTTCAATAAAAAGCGAAAGCGTACAACCTGAGGGTTTGGTGGCCAACGATTATACAGAAGATATTTTTTTGATGACTTAGGGGACCATTTAGCTCTCAAGCTGGTACTCCAGGAAACCAGTGGTCATGAGAAACTTCATTAGATATAGCCATACTTATCACTGTCTGGGACAAACCACTTCCCAGGTTAAAATGAATTGGGATCCGCAAAAGCAGAATTTGTATTTGTATTTCACGCCAGTGTCTGGTTTTACGATCTTTATCGAATGAAACAAAGTTCATGATAAGTCTTCAATTCCACGAAAACCAATATATCAGAAATCAGCGCCGAACTTTTCCAGGAGCGGCTCATATTTTAATTGCCGTCCGGTCATATAAGCCATATGGAAGGTTCTTATGTCTGCTTTGTTAATTTGCGAATGACCGGCAAACTAATCGGGTTTACTGGTCAACCATAGCCAGATCAGTGGACTCTCCCGCGTAGTATGCTTGTACTGAACCGAATGCCGTGCTGCGTGCATGCCCTTTGCACCGATATAAACTCGAGGGAATATGATAGGCGGGAAAAGGCCCATCGCAAGCCAACAGCAAACTCTAACATGATAGCTTAACAATGTGCAGCGGTGCTTATCGTGGAGTTAAATGTGTAATCTGCCAAGTCTTCTATGTTTTGGCATAATACTTCATGTACAGTTTAACATCATGCAATTTTTACCTGGAGTCGGCCATTAACACATCGTCAATATGGGAATGGACAAACTGGCATTATTCTATTAACCTTTCTGATAGTGAGCCTGTCGGGCGCGTGGTCCTTGGAAAATGGAATATAATTAACTCAGTTTGAGTTACTTATGCTTATCAGCTGGACCGATGACTAACTCACGAGACCAATCTTAGCAGGACACGTGTATCCTCATGTTGCTCAAGTACATATGTTCGAGGATTCATTGGGGAGATTCCGGATGGCTCATTTGTCTTCCAACACTTCAACACGTGGTGTTTTTAGATTTCTCACGCCTCCTTTGATGGCTCTTCTTCAAGCCGTTCTGTCGACTACCAGGTTACATAAAGTAAACTTACAGCTTTTCCAACTTAGCTGAAGGCTACCCAATCAGAGAAATTCCAGAGGTCCTCGATATTCAACTCCATGCTTGGACAAACTGCTTTGCGACTTTCGGCCATTCTGCCCAATCAGTGGACGTGGTTCGGCATCATGCTGTATTCAATTCCAGTAGTGTTTGCTGTCTGAAGAGTTTCGGTGTTCCGGATTCTGTCAGTCAGTTCGATCGAAAGGCGCTTGTGCAGGCAGTGAAAATGGAACTAGCCAGAAACCCAAACACGTTTTCCGTACAGCGTCCAAGTCTCCGCCGTATAGTGGTGAAGACAGCAGAACAGCGTGATATAGTGCACTCTTGGTGTCTGAGCACAAATGGTGATTTCTCCAGACGCGTTTCAATCATCCATGTAGTCATATTCATTATTTATCATTATTACTATCATCATTATTATTCAATACTCATTATCCAGCATCCCATGAAGCGGTAGTTCATGGAATAGGCTGGAAGTAACGAACTCAAAGCTCTCCACAGGGTCATCAGATAATTTGTGAGGCGTAGGGTAAACTGGCAAGTCAATAAAACTCAAGAATTCCGCTGCAACTTTTCTTTGTTTTTCTTACATTAACTTTGTCTCTCAGTCTCCTGGGCGGGCTGTTTCCTCTTCCACGAATTGTCTACGCAATGGCATCGGACGGACTATTATTTCGATTTCTCGGTCGGGTCAGTCGGAGATTCAGAACCCCATTAGTTTCTACGATGTTGTTTGGTCTGCTAGCAGGTGAATAAACATTTTTGTTTATTTCTACAGCAATGTACTATTATGCAGGTTAGAGTGGTGTCTTATCCAATTTTTAAGGCTGTTGTTCTTTTGGTATATTAATTTGGGAGACTAGGTCCCGGTTTTTTAGGAATTCCGCTACTGATCTTTCTACCTAAGTATCCGTTCCGGTAAGTTCATCGTCGATCTCACGGTCTTCGGAGACCAGACTTAAAAAGCAACATTCATTGCACAATGAAAACCTGAAAACGAATAAGTGAAGTGCTCACTAGGCCTATACATTTCGTGAATGTGAGGAAACCATTCTGATAGCTTGTCGGTAAACCAGACTCAAGTTAGAGAAGATATTTTCCTTTAACATATCCCTTCTGGAAATCTTCGCAGATGGTCCATAGGCTGAAGCTGCCCGAAACATTTTCGCCTGATGTGTTGTGCATTTGAGTACCTGGGATAGAAACATGGTTCAGTAGATCAACTCAAACAAATGTGCGGCACAAATATCACCTCTTGTTTAAGCCACAATTAAGTTAAAAAACTCGGTGCATTTTCCTCCCTTTTGCGCTGCTTATAAGGTTCTTGAGAACTCTCAATATCCTACTATCTGCTTTGACCCTCCGAGAAAGCTGAAGCGGGTGTTGGGCTGTCTAGATTGTTCATCAACTATTACAACCTCACGCACCCTATGAAGGAAACAACCTGGATATCTTCACAATGTTTTCCGACGAAAACCCAAATCCTCTCATAACACCAACGAGCTGGACCGAATTTTGATCCGGATTTAATAGAAAATCTAGGAGGTTGCCCAGACTCTATTTGATAGGGTTTTAAATCAAAACACGTCATTGTTGGATGAAATGTTGCGGTTACAGTGCTCCGTGGGTATTTTTTTTCATGCACTTAGAGAAGATCATCAGATTCACTTTACACATGTGCACATACCCTAATTTAGTCACTCGTCGTATCCGATTTGTCTCTCTAGGGAGACCTAAAACATTAACGTGCGTTCAACGTGTACAAATCGTAGTGATTCGGACTGCTCTGACAAAACTAAGAATAGTGGTTGGATTCGGCGTGAGAATTCGAATGTCACCCAGCTTGACCCCGGAGGACAAGTCCCACACACACATCTGCCCACTAACACAACCGAATTCCTCTTTTTTTCACGTGACTGGTTATTTGTAAAAAGCATTCGACAAAGTTTACGCACTGTAGAGAAAACCTTTGAACACTAATACCACACACTACAGCGCTGTATTTTGGGCCTGTAAACTTACCAAAGGTAGACTTCCTCCATGAGAGATCACAAAATAAGGCAGTTGATTTTAGAACGAAGTAACAAAACCATTCTAGTCTTTTTTATTATAACTGAATAGTCTCTAGATAGAACACCTCTCAAGAAAAGAATCACTGCTGGCCCCAAAAGTGTTCCATCTGAAGTGGCATCACTGAACTGTATGGTAGCGTTTGTGGTTTCACGTAAATCTTATGCAAACTAACGGAGAAGTAGTTGGTTTGTACGTACCACTTCCATGCAGTTCCTACTTCGTCGCTTCTTACTTCAAACCGAACAACAATAAGCATACCGTTTGCAATAATTCCATTCTCTCCCACTCTCTTTTAAGGCGTGATAGCGGCTGTCTTTAGTCTTAAGGATCTTGTGGACATGATGTCGATCGGCACCTTATTCGCCTATTCTCTGGTTGCCTTGTCTGTGCTCATCTTACGGTAAGAAGATTGTTTTTTAAGCACTCTAGCGCACATTTGTATGACACATCTTTGTATATGTTTTTACTGGATCATGTGGTCCTCACTGAGCTCGATATAGCTCAGTGATTAATACACAAACAGGAAGGTCACTTGTTCTGATCTGACCTCTGCGTCTCGACTGCTACCGTCTGGGCTTAGACAGTCTAGCAGTACAGTCCGCGTGCTTCCTTCGGGTGGCATTGCGGCTAAGCACCAAGTGAATATTACAGCTGGAAGATTTATTTGCTTTTATCATTGTAAAGTTCTTATACATGTACCATACATAAGTTCGCCCTTAACATCCGAACAGATGGGGTCGATACATACTAATAATAGTCTTTGGAAAAACACTTCAGTAGTTTCTTGGATGGAACGAACCGGCAACCAATTAACCCAGGTACCAAGGCGGATTTCACTGACGATTATTCCTTATAAAAATTTATTTGTGGTCAGACTTTTCTGTGGAACCTAGTTTTATCAAGCCAGCTGAGGCCACGTGATGCAGCAACACTTTACTAATGAAAGTTATGTATCTGTAGGAACGTCAATGCGGTACAAGAGCTAAGCAGACACGGAAAAGTGTTCAGCGTAGACAATCACACACTACGGTTCTAAATGTGAAAATCAGTTTCCCGAAACCTAGTAGTCTAGGCTGTGATCTGTCACAGCTAGAATATGATCGTTCGCCTTTCATCCCTTTTCCAGCACCGCTGGGATATCTTACTACAATACTGCTGACATTGTTCTGGTTCACAGTGGTTTGATAGTTGTTTTTTTATATTCAGAATAAGATGACGATTGTGTGTGTATGATATCGGTGAAATGTCATTGGGTTTGCCCGTTAAATTGAGAAGTTACCCCGTGCTGAGTAATCAGCTATGCCAAATCAGCACTTGATTTCAAAGTTCTATGAACTGGCGAAACCAGATGAGAAAACTGATATCAGATATTCATGATTTACGACTAAATTCATATTTTTCATTGTTCCTTGAATTGTGAGTTATAATATGTGCACTTTGCTGTTCATTTCTATGTTGCAGAGGTCAGCAAGAGACGATAGTCTCGCCTAGCACACTGAGTGTAGAAACCAATGACACCGCACATCTGAGGTATTCAGATGAATTAAATCAAGAATATCAAGAGATCAATCGACATGGTGACACGGAAGCAAACAATGAAATGTGAGTAAACGTACTTTGAGTTGCCAGTAAACCCGAAGGAGAATCAAACTTCGTGTTTTGCTTGTAAATACCTAACCACTTCACTGGTAATTACAACCCCTATTTATACAAAACCTGTAGAAAATTATTCGTAACGCACTACTCATAAGTTTGCTGAAAATTATTCGACAGCTCACTACAAGTTTTGCCCTTCTTGGGGCTCACCAGGTAAGCACAGTCCCAGAGTTTTCGTCAACCTTATGTTCTACTTGAAAACAAACTGCAAGAAATTAGCGAAATACACTCATTTACAAACAAATCTGGTTTTGCGAGAGACTCACGTGGAACTCAGCTGAATCTCTCGTTTGTAATGTCCTAAGATTCCAGGTGAGTCTCTCGAAAGAACAAAGACGGCCTTTTATATGACTGAATGCTGTTAGATGTGGTTTGCTGTAAAGTGTGGCGGTGGTCCATTTGGAAGGCCATCACGCAACTGTGAAATAAAGGAACAGGGGCAATCGGACGTCAAACCGGATGCCGTTTCGTTACTCGATGGGTATGACCTTCGGTTGCCGCCGTATGTCTTCAGAATGAACGACTAAAATAACACAAACGAGAGATTCAGCTAGGTTCCAGGTGAATCGCTCGCAAAACCAAATTTGTTTGCAAATGAGTTTATGCAAAAAAATTATTTCGTCTATCTGCACACAACCCGTTTTCATCCTGTTTCGTTCTGGTCAATCGAGAGATAGCGGACAATCGTTTGATCCTTTTCATTTCAGACCACGATATTTCAGGGGATATAGCCTGCCAGATGGCAATATTAGGATCGATGCTTGACTTCATTGCATCCAGCTCTTGAAAGTAGTCAAAAAGAACAGTCGATACAGGACGACAAGAGAGCGAGTCCAGAGTAAAATATGTGGATACACAGTCAGCGAATTACAAAAGACAACCCAATTTGTGTTTCGTTCGTGTTGTTTCAGCAACACATCCTTCAAAATATCAAGTATCTTTTTGAATAAGAAGAACCATCCGTGTATCATATCGAAAAATGAGTACATTAGAACTACTAACCGGTGTTTTGAATGGTGTCGTATTCTCATTTCCTGCATAGTTCACAAACGAATTCGACTAACTGGACCCCTGGAGTTCCCGTCCCACCTGAGTCGTTCACGGAATACATAAAGTTATGTTTCCTGCCCGAATGCGGACGCGTAGAGCCGACGCCAACATCGGAATGGATCACTCTGACCAACTCTTACTTATTGCGTAAGTTGTTGAGAGAGTAAATTCCCGGTCTTCTATTCACATACCGACAATAGTTTGCCCGAAGAAGTGCGGCATTTGAAGACAGCGTGTTACGTGCAATTCCAAAAACGTTCTGCATCAGGGAACGTTGTTGCCATTCTCTTCTACATATGCTGTAAACAACGAGCAAGTATGATTATTGGATAACATTAGGGTTTTAAAGATCCGGATAGATATGATTACAAGTCCCACTTGCCCAAAACCAAGGGCGAGACAATCAGTCGAACCAAACGGGACGAAATATTTTTGAACAACTGTGTTAGCAATCGCAAGCAGTTTTTAATGATACATCGTCTGAATCTCACAAGGATGGGAAACGGCGACAGAGAATTCAGTAGTTTGGTTATTGCAGGCCGTTCTGTTGACACCAGAGTTGATCGACGTTAAATTCATACAAGCACGAACTTAAAAAGCGTTCTTTTGAACGCATAGCACTTTTTTCAGGTTGTTGGTATTATGATGCTTATACGGCAACAACCTACAATTTCCGGCCCTTTTACTGTCCATAAATTAAGGCTTTTATTCTCTAGAGACTAGCTGGAATAGTGACCCCCCCCCCGAAATATAATATGGTGCTTACATTTCAGCACCATTGGACCTTAGTTCTCTCTCATGCTTCGGACATTTTGGATCATAGTGGATCGTTTCGCGCTGGAACCACAGCCAACAGTAGAGCCGTATATGTTTTTAAACACCACAAAATCGTTTATCTTGCCAGTTGTTCCACGTGTGCAGAGTAAATCGATTAGCATTCACAAGTGAACATTCAGTCCAACAAAAAAACTGCGCTCAAACAGCACTGGCGTCTTATTTCAAGCCGGCTGTTTGACAACAGGTAAGTGAGTGTTTATACAGTCCCAGAAAATTGCATAATACTGAGGAGGATGGCGGCTAAGGATGGCTAAGAATGGAGCTCATCTGTGCACCTCTCAACTACACTTTTCAATTGCTGCTTTTGTTTGCCTTATGCGTTTGCACTGATATACATAAAAAAAATTATACCAGTCTATGTCGTAGTAATTTTACTAACCAGAGCAGTTGTATAAGTCCCGATGGACTGGTGGAAGACGAGATCACGTCTCGGATCGGGGAGTCTGGGGCAGTTTCGTATGTTTGTCTATCATAGCGGGGTATAAGTTGTGACAGTACGATCCGTATCGCTTTATGGATCAAGAACGTGGTATTTGCGTAGAAAAGACGCTCGGTGTTTGGTGATTGGTGTCTTCGAAGCACTGGCGGGGGGCGGGGTCAGCAATGCTTAGGTGTTGCTTTGGGAACTATTAACCCTCCCTCGGTGGATACGCTACTCATTATTCATGAGTCATACTGATCAAGACATGTGATTCATATGCCAGTGGACTGTGCGTCTTGCAGAGCCCTTTTTGCCCAACCACATGCTGAGTGGAAGCAACCTATAGGTGGACGGTCTTTGATCTGGCCAGTAGACCCGACCTCAGTGGGGTCACCAGGACTCAACTTGCGGACATGACACCCAGTCAATGGTATACCTGCATCAAAGTTGTCATATTCTGTGCCTAACTCTATGGTATTTTGTCCCTGAAAGTAACTAGACTAATTCAGTACAAACCAACTGAGCACACACTGGCCTCAAATGCTTGTTTATACCTCTCCCTCTTTCCCATTTTCCAGCAAAATAACTGTAGGAGCAGGAACCAACTTACCCTTGGTACATGGCGTACAGCTGATAATCTGAACGTAACCGAACGTGTACTGTCCAGCTACTGATAACATATTGCTTTGTATATACTAACCATGCAAAATCGACTTTACGGTAAATAGACTGTCAACCTATATCTAACCAGTGTTTACCATAGTGCACCATAGGTCGTCACTGCATATTGTGTCCATCGTTTGCGGTCCCAATATGCAAATGTTAAAGTTGGCCTGACAGTTGTGTGTACGGTGAGATAAGGTGATTCATTCCGAATGAAGAATGCTTCCTGTTTCATAAAACTTCTTCGAATACACTATGACTATCACTGGACATTGTCTATTCTGATCAACATGCAAAGTAGATCACTCCGGTCACCAAAACTCTCATTTAGTGCATGTTGGAGAGCCTGGTTGAAATGTTTGAGTTAGCGAGGTGGACACTGTAGGGAGGTGGATGAAAGGCTGTCTTGATATAATACACATATATAATATGATATCCACTGGTGTTTGAAGGGGAATTTTGGAAGTCTACCGTTGAGAAAACGAGAAGCTAGTTTTTCCTCAAACGTCGTTAACTGTTGGTTCAAGTTTGGTAGACAGATATTATGGATATGATAAAACAGAAGTTTGTCAGGACCAATCAAAACCAACCACATTAGGCAGCCGTCTTTGTGAAATAGTGCGCTGTAGAGAATTCCTGTCTTAGTTTAAAATGCATGGGTGGTTAAAACAGAAGAATAAGGGCGGTAACTCGATTTACCTGGTCAATGATCCTAAACTTCCGAGAAGTACAGGAGTTCAATCTTTTTGTTTACCTCACACAACGGAATTTTCAACTAGCTGGTAGACTGGTCAAGTGCACTTAAATCCGCTCGTATCCGTTATTGGAATGGTTCACGGAAGGCCTTCAAGGTCGTAAAATAGCACAGGTAATCATGTCATGCACATACGGAAATGAGTTTCGCGTTCTTGGGGGGTATTAAAAAATATATCTAATCGTATAATTCATTTGATCTCCAAACTGATGTTCTACTTTGACAATGGCATACCGGCCAGCATGTGATTTTAAAAGCATGACTTTACGGTGTACCATCCTAGGTTGTTGAGCGTCCACCTGTACCATCTCGTTTAAGGCAGAACCCCAGTAAGACACTAAACTAGAATATCATTGACCTATAGCTTGTCCCTCTGGCAGCGGCACTAAGCGAGCGCAGATATTTCCAAACTGCGGCCGATTCCGTTATTACCCGCGCCGAACAGCCCGATTTCTCTGAAAAATTACACTAGCTCGAAGGGTGCACTTCCAAGAACTCCACTTTCTCTGTTTCCTTTCAAAAGGATTTGTTTAGTGAATTCTTCGAGGCCATCAGTTTGCCTTCACCAGTGAAATTTTCAACTGTACACTAATTTGGAATATCGAAACGTGCCAGATTTGCAACACAAGAGTTTTCTCCTGTCGTCAATGGGGCATCGATACTTTTGACGAACCGACCGCCAGTCTGCCAGCAGGTTGTGTGCGGTTGACTTTGCTCTGTGATCCATTGGGACGATTGGATTTAATGTTAGTAAACAGGACTTTCCCATCGAAAACTTCGTATACTTTAGGATGTTCAATATGTACATGACCTTAAAAGTTAAGTCTTCACCTTCGCAGATAATCTAGCCTTGCGAAAATTTATCAGGGACCTCCAGCTGAACTTTTTAGGGGCATAGTATGGAGTCGCTTACATCAGCAGTGTTTTGACGAAGGATGTATACATCAACGCATTCTGGTTCCGGTTTTGTTGGGAGAAGACGGATAATTCTTTCGGCAACAATTCTCCTCTTTGTGTACAAATTCCTTGAGATTTGTAAAGCATATATGTCAAGGGGACCCTTCAAACAGAGGATGACTACAAGGCCAAAGTGGGAAGGAAAAAAGTGTGTCCAGGATTTTCCGAACAACTGTTAGTAAGTTGAAAAGCGTAATCTAAGTAAACAAATGGTCAGAACATCAAATGAGTAGCCACCACTTGTCCGCATACTTTAATTACAAATCCTGCAGAGCCTTTTGCATTGTGCAGTCAGGCTTTCAGTGGGTTGCATCTGAAAGAAGATATCTTTCTGTACTAATTACAGAAGCGGGTACGTTGAGACATCGACTAAAGATTTGCAATGGCGGAAAAAAGCAGAGGAAGTCGTGTGGGAGCCCAAAAGTTCTTGAGATCGTGAACTGCGGTTGATCCAGTTACTGGTGGCTAGGATCTATACTGCGATGGTTTGCTGGGAATTAATTCCGTTATTTTTTACCGGTGGAACTTGCGGGGAAGAAGTAATTCCAAATTGATTCTACCACCCTACCCGGAGAGTTCGTCATCTCTAAAATATCCTTAAAACATTGCTTTTGTGGAGCTTCGGATATTCACATGAACAACCTCTGCGCATGAGGCAGGCAAATAGGCATCAGCTTAGCCTGCAAAGTACCGTGAAGCCAAATATGGGTTGCCGTCCTTGAGCTGTCGTCAACTCGGTTTGCTGCGTTCCCATCGCTATTCACAGTCTAGTCTTGTTATGTCCACTATCATCCGTTAATTCTTCCCCCAACCTCTCATATAAGTCAGTCTTATTAAAAACACATTGGAAGTAGAAGTTTACACATTGTCAAAGACCAGGTTATCACAGTTTCAAAACATTCGAACCATCTGTACTTTTTGGAGTGGCCGGCTCCAGCAGAAACCGTTCTTCGAAACCGATCACACTTATTATGTAACCCCTGCTTCTATAGAATATCAGAACACTTTCAAATGGGGTGACCTCAGATCGTTCTCCCACAGTAACATCTGAAAACACGAAAAAGCCCGATAAGACAGAAATATCAAGTAATATAAAATTGGCACATTGCCATCAATAATCCTCACTTTCCATTTTATTAAAGCTGACAGATGGTAGTAAAGTTTTGTTGACTAACCAGCTAACTTCAGGTATCACATGACAAACGGTGACCAAAGTACATTATTGCTTCATGCGATTGAAGAAAATATTGGTAACTATCATAGCCTAGATGGTCGTTGATGTGATCGCAACAGTCGACTCGGGCTAGCTCAACAAACAAACAAGCGACCATTGTTTTCATCACTAAAGTATGCAAAACATAGTTGTTTGTATATTCAGTATTCTGACGCCTGATCTTTCTCACAGTACTGGTTACTGGGATCTCTCAGCATTTCCCTGAGGTTTGAAACCTCAAAAGTTGTGTGATGTGCACAACCAAAACAGGAACTTTTTACTTGTGAGGTCCTCTCAAACTCCGTTCCCTAGGAAGAACAACTATCACAAAACTATCTGTCCCCGAGATCTGCATCATGATATTATTCATCCCAGTCTGCATTTTCCGTACCTTGATTACTTTGAATCACAATAACCTTTTTTTCGGAAAGTATCACTGAGGTCATTGTTTGTTTGCTTTTCAGTAATTGTCATCATATTCTTGAACGCTGGCTTGATTTATTTCGGCGGTGATATTGGTCGAGCCAGTATTGTCTACTTTGTGTTCGCCTGGATCAGCATAGTCATCTTCGGTTGTTGCTCGATACTTCTGTGTATCAGTCTAGCACGACAACCCGCCAATCGAGCAAAGGTGTCCTTCAAAGTAAGTTGCCAGTCCCTTCAACACACCGAGTGCGTCTTGTAGCCATTCAAGAATTCATTCATGTGTAGGTGCTGAAAAGTATAAGTAAGACCTAAAAATAATCCTGTGCGGTCAATAAGTGGATTACTTACAGGTGGCCACACCGCACATTGGCTTTTGATCTCAAAACTTCTACAATTAGCGAGATAGATTTTCAACATTAGACGTTATTCAGTTTGAAGACACTCGTAGTGATTGTTGTTGTGTTCACACTACTTTGTTGAAGCTCGATTGTGAGCAAAATAATGCCTATACGGTATCCCTAATCGATTGGGTAAACTTTGGGGTCCCAAGGAAATGTGGTACTGTCCAACGGTTATTCATATCTAATTCCTGAGGTTGAAAAGAATTGTCAGTACATATTACGCCACACAGTGTTCTATTTCCATTACCACTTCGAATCGGCTTACAACACTGGGTTCAGATGAAGGCGCATTTTCGCAAAACTTCGACCATCAGATACATAATCGGGGATTGCGAAACCGTTCCTAAATAAAGAAGTTACTGTTTGACAAAACCGCATTTTTGCTTTGATGTTACGTCTATGGAAGAGAGTGACCCCCGGTAAGCTCAATTGACACCCTTGGGCATTCAGAAAAATGGAGATACTTGAAGAGTTTACTGGCACTGGCCCAAGGTATTAGGTTTTATCAAGCTTGTCAATAAATCGGGTTGTTAAACTCGGTCTTGCAAGCTGCGTATTGAGTTGAAGAAGAATGTTGATTTCTTTAATGTGTTCAACTGAGAAAAGCGTATAAAACAATGGTAAATATCCACGCATGCGGACTAAAGGGCTATTTAATCAAGCGCTTTTGGAAAAATCCACTGTTCCAAAAACTTTTTTCTGCCATTGTAAATTCTAGGTGCCTGGTGTACCATGGATACCGGCTCTGAGCATGTTCATCAACTTGCATCTGATGTTTCAAATGTCTGGAACAACCTGGGTGTTTTACGCTGCTTGGATGCTTGTTGGTAAGTCACACAAGTCGGACTCCTGACAAATTTGAAGATCACACGGACATTCATTTCCCGCCCATTCTCAAGTAAGAATATACTGAGATGGCAACCTTTTCAGTCTCGTGCCATTCCAAAAATTTGCAAACCACTTCACAAAAAGAACTTATAGCCTATCCGGCAGCTGGACTCTTGCAGATTTTTTGGTCACAAATAAAAAGGATTAATGAACCTTTAGGGAAGTGATAACTTTGAGATTATCAATGCGGGAATGCTCGTGTGGCCAGACCATTCAAGTAAGCCGCAAGCCGACATATATTGACTGAACAGGAGTTTATGACTATTCGCTGTCCAGGACATGCCCGAAGATTGTACCGCAAAGAGAACAGGTGAATGCTACGGTGGGATGAAACCCACACCTCATGCCTGCAGCCAATCGACGTGGTAGATAAATTGATTTACCTGGACAGCTGTATATGTTCCTGTGGACTAGCTGTAGATGAGATTATTTCTCTAATAGGAAAGGCCGGAGCAGCTTCTACCAACCTCCGGCACCTATGGCGCCAACGTGACATGAGTTTGTCTGTTAAGGGAAGAGTTTACACTGTGGTGATGCGATCCATACTGCTTTAGCAATCAGAGACCTGGCTGCTACGCTCAGAGGAACCTGTCAGTGTTTGATCATCGGTGTCTACGCAGCATTGATCAGGTCTGGTGGGAACATCGGATTAGTAATGCCGAGGTACGCTAAATGGTCTCAGGAAGGAGGAACTCCCCCGTGATAGATGAATTACTCACGCTTCATAAGTTACGCTGGTTGGGGTGTGTACCTCGCATACCAGAAGACCGTCTGCCTCACAATGCCGTTTTCTCCCAGCCCTGTACTGAGTGGAAGCGACCGAGATGTGGACAGTGTATGACCTGGCAACGAAGTATGAAGACACTAACCAGTAAACTTATTCGGGTGGGCAACTGCCGCCTTCCTAGATGGGGACCACGGGACTCAAATCACCAGTGGTTAATGACACTGACGAAAATGGCCCAATCAGTGGCGTTCATGCATCCAAGCTATCGCCTTCAATGCATAGCCACCCAATTTCAGAACAAACTGAACGTACCCTCGCCTCCAAGGCTTGGTTGTATGTTCCACAAACATGTTTTCCGGCGATGGAAACTGTAGCAGATGGAACCAGTGTGCCTATGGCACACGGTTTATAATCGGCATCCTGGTTTTCTTGTCTCGTCAAATGTGGGCAGTTTGGGGAGCTGCTCACATGGCCATTCATTTGTTCACCGAGCTTAACAATTAATCAGTAAAGGAGACATCATTGGTGCGCAGTTGAGTGGATATGTCCTCCCTATCTGCTTATGGCCGGTTATATAGTTTTCAAAGAATATCCAAAACCCTTTTATGTATATACGTTTGCGATTGGCGGATGAATTACTACCCTTCTACTTGCATCGGTGGGATAGATCTATGTTGCGACTGTTAGGGTTTTTTTCTTTTTCATCGCTGTTGCCCTAACGAAATCAGTTATAAAGATTCTGTTTCACCCGACTGTTTGCAGGTGTTTTTATCTATTTTGCCTATGGATACTGGCACAGTAATGAAAGAGGGCATCCACAAAGGAATACCCCGTAAGTGTACAATGGCTTATTTACAATGAGTATATGTATGAGTATGTATAATGAGCTCTGTATCCACATAACAACAAAATATCCCAAATCTGTTAAGATCATTCATCATTCCAGCGGAACAGTACAGAGTAAAATGATTGGCGAAGTTCATCAAAGTAGCAATCGCTTTGGCGCTCACCTGCTACTATGTAAATACTCTGGTTTGGTGAGGCCGTTATTGAGTCTTGTCTCCCCGAATTTCTAGCTTTGAGTGAGAGGCTATGATGAAAACATTAGATTGACAGTACTGGAACATATCAGTCTATGGTTAGACCGCAACACCCTCTGTGGTGATATCATGAGAGCAAAAAAATGAAACTCGCGGCATATCTGTGACTTCTAACCATTCGTTCACGAGTTAGAAGAAATTAACGTATCAAATATCATTTGACACATGCTTTCCATCTAGCGTCGAAGCGTGCGGATGATAAAAAACAAGTCAACCAAACACCGTAGCAAAACCCACCCAGTTTGTCGGACGTGCCACTCATTTTGAAGCAAGTAAATTCAACAACCGGGTAATGCACCAGCTGTGACTCAAACGTGTACTATCGATTTATTGCGCGTACGTACATCAGTAGTTTTTCTAATTTTTATTATACATTGGTACTATGACAGTCATTTTTCGCGCTATATTTTAAAAGAAGTAATCACTGAATCAAGGAAACCTGAAAGGGACAGTAATGCGTCACTGATTGTGATGATTTGTGACGTTGGTTGGCGTTAAATTATGCATATTACTGCTTTCTCGTTCGGTGATTCTTTCATGGAGAACCGACCCGCGGGTGGGGTATTTTTTTCGAGAGGTGAGAACCGTAATTCATCCCACACTGCCATTTACTTCAACCGTACCTGATATAGTCCTACGGTCCAAAACTATCGGGTTATAAGCCCGTGTTCCAAAGTCGCTCCTGTTAGTGAACAACAAAACCACTTTATTTGGTATAGCTAAACAGATTAGAACTTTAGTTTACCTGTCTTCGTGTATCAACGTTCATTGGTTGTTAGCTTCTGTGCCCAGCTTGGTGATTGATGTGTAACAGTCTCATTACCATTCTAGGGGGCATCTTCAGTGAGTGATTGGTGAACCACGGAATACTAGTTCGGTGAATCCTCTTGATTTCACAGTATCACTGTGTGACTAATTCAAGGAGGACCTGAAGGGTTCATCTTCCTGGTGAACAAAGGACTCCTATGTAGTTTACACTTTTCCACAAAAGAGCATCACAAATACTAGACTTCAGGAAATAACGCAACAAACGCCGAAAGTTCATTTCCTCACAGCTCGCATGCATATGTAAGGAGCTAGCTACCTCAGTTCCCTATTCAATGTTTTATGTGGCTTGCAGGCAACTTCATTCATACCGACTAACCAGATGATATTTTTCTCGCATCTTGGGTGGAGTGACCCTCTGTTATCTAGACATTTAAAACGCCAATTTTCTCTCCTTCCTCCTTGCTTTTGTTTGCGCAATCTGAAATGCTATTTTCTTGATTACATGCTACAAGTTTGGCTCAGTGGTTACTCCATTCGGTGTTTCTTTGTTCTTTTTGACTGACTGCACCAAAGGAATACCTGTAGGGGTAATAAACATACGGATTTACGTGAAGTGGTCGGATATGTCGAGAAATGAAGCAGGTGAGAGCCTTATTTGTCGCGATTATATGAAGTGAAAAGGTTTGCTCACGTTGACTTGTACATCCTAAGGTAGCGGTTTGAGGCACACAATTTCGCAAGGCATTACTCAGAATTCCTGCCGAACAGGTTGACTTAGTTTGCATAAGACTTGTTTTCTCAGCTGGCAGAACAACGGTATTTTTCAAAGCCTGTCCGTTATGGTTGGAGGCTAATTTTGTGGTCTAGATCAAAAGTGGTCGGGCTTTGTACGATAGTGGAAGTAGTCTACCAGATCAACGGACAAGGAGTAGAAACATGCATAAAATTCACCATCCACAATCCGTCACGTTGGTTTGGATGACAACTGGAGTGAGAATACCAGAATTCTCAGTTCTTAAAATTGAAAGCGAGGTAGAGTAATATTTTTCAAACTCAAGTTGAATTTGATATTGCTATTAAAGTGCACACATGCTCGCGGGATTCGCTCCGATGAGCCACGGGTTAGGTAAATTCGAAGTGATAAAGTGACCTGCTGCTACTCGTGAGGCCGATTCTTAGTGAAATTTCTTTCTGACTGTGTTATTACCACGGCGATTTTCATAACGATGTATTGGCAAGGTATCACAACGACTAGCACAGAAAAGCTATATTTATCGTTTGAAACTCTTGTTGAAAAGAGGCCTTCAGAGACACGATACAGTGTGCCTGAGTAAAATGCGAGTGCCCAACATAGCATTTTTCCGTCTCCCGACTGACTTCCACGTCCTTTCCCCTGTTTGTGGCCGGAAACGCTATACAACGTGGCGCGTAACCGACCCCGTTGGCGAACGTGAATTTTCCTAAACTGACCATTCGTTTGTGTACAGAGGTAGTTTTGGTTAGGGTCACCAAGATAAGCTAGTGAGCTGATCCGTCACACTCCAGCATGCTGCCAAATATTTGCGTTGAGGCTTTCGTAAACTATAGGCACTTCGTTCTTGACCATGTACCTCTGCGAAGCGGGGTCTGTTGCAATGAACCCTGGTCCCCTGCCTACCCTATCGGTCTGTTCCAGTGGTTTTATGCCAGATAAGCAACGGTAGTCGCCACTGTTCTGACGTTGAATACAATCTACAGATGACTATCTTCACCTCAACGATGTCCACCAGCCTTTCACTCACATCATAGATACACAACGAATGGTTCTTCAGATAAACTACAACGAAGGGATGACCACATAGAAGTGAATCAAATACAATTTAAACGGGAAGAAAACAACAACCCGCCTATATTGAAGGTTGCAGGGGACTACTAGATTTATGTATTTTCAATAAGTTCCAACAAGACTACGGTGTTGCCATAATAGAGCACATTTTTTTCATACCGCGAGCCACCACAATTCCAATGTACCGTGTTACACTCTACACCAGCCTATAACCCCTATTCCACAGAATTAGCTGTTCTAGCATGACTTTCACACTTCGCTTCTTTCATCGCTAGCTATGGCCGAACACGGTTGTAGTCGCGCGAAACATCAGCTTTACTCTTCTCTACAAGTGCTCTCGGTCTTGTTTTGTAGCGTCACTCCAGTAGATGGAGACAGTACGAACTTATACAACCAGTATGTGTCACACAGGTAAACACCGATATGTTCCCAGGTAACGAGTGATTGTTTACCCCAAACAGGCATTCGCGCTATACACACGAACAGTATGAACTGGATCTGTGTTTGTGGATCGGGATGAAAATTGCAAACTGGGCTGGCATTCCTCATACACACTCATTTCAGATATGCTCCAAGTTGTGTTAGAGTTCTGATCCCTCTGTGATAGATCCCATCCCTTACCAACTCTTTCTTCTTTCTCACTCCACGGACCTTCCGGTCAGTAAACTCGCTCTTTCTCTCTCTCTCTCTCTCTCTCTGCGCTAAGAACGCCAGACAGCACGATGGAATTCACCGACATTAAGATAATGAAAGTAGCAAACCGAATGAAACAGGGAGGACGTTTGGAGGGTGTGTAGCAGGGTTATCTCCACGTGGACAAACCACCCCGAAGGACGGGAAAGACGACCGATCTCTTGCGCGAGGCGGTTTTCTCCGTAGGTTCGTAATCAGAATATGCCCCAAAGAACCAATCAAAACCAATCAATTCTGAGGATGGTCTATCTACAGAAAACTGCATTTAGATCAGTGTCATGGCTGGCAACCACCTTGTCCGTCTGCGAGAATGAGCGAACATTTCGAAGAAACATGTATCGTATATAATGTGCATAATTAGACAAACCTTGTGGTTGTACGTGAAGCATCGGGGTCAACACTGATGTTGCTGCCTTTGATGATGAGGAAACGGATCACCACGAGCTAGTCAGTTGCTTATTTGACGAAGCAATCCTTGCTTTCTGATCGCAGCAAAACAAACTACTCGTAGGACCGGCTATGGCAAACAGACAGATGGAACAAACACAGATGGTGGATTAGGTGTCAAAGCCTTCACCGGCTTTTGCGCTACAAAATACTTATCTTCGTGAGTATGGATCATCACTCTCAGGCAGTATGACGCGCTGAACCCCTGATCAGCAGGCCAACCAACTTTCCCAAATGAAACAGCTCGCATGCACCGGGTAATGCATTACATGTGTGGATATACATGCAAGGGGCTAGCACGAGGTAGAACCAAAAGTGAATTGAACGACTTCAAACGTAGCACGCTAAAGTGATTCTATGGGTACTAACCAATACAGAGTTTTCCCTGTGAAACAAGCTCAAAGTGGGCCGAGTTTCATGAAATCGATTTTCGGACGCCAGTGTCGAAGAAGTTAGAAGAAAACACCCCAACACCGTTATCCTCTGTGCTAGTTTATCATTGATCCACTGGAGAAAGTCCAGCACAGTATTACTAACAGTGATCAGATCATGGACAGTGCACGAAACTGTTCCCTTTCAGCCACTATTCCTCCGAAGAGGAGCCACTCCTTCCAAGGACTGGAGCTCTCTCGTATACACTACTGTAACAAACGAACCAACTGACTTGATTCCTCACAGATGACATGAGTGTTCTAACTCTGTCCAGTTTCAAGTGGTGCACACTGCGTGACTCATATAGCGCTGGTGAGTGATCACCAGTGAGTAGTCAATTCAACTGACCGAAATTGTACCCAGCCGCCACTTCACATAGGACAAGACATACGTTAACTGTAGATGCATAAATAAATAAATAAACATAATTTTTTTGAGGAATGCGCTTGAACCATCCGAGAATCATGTCCCGATTTTATAAAGATTCACAAATCTAGTGTCCCAAAATAGGAGGCTTACTTAAATCATCTGACCATGAGACCTACTCACTTACTCAGTTAAGTATGGCTGAGTAGATGATAACACAACCACTTAATCTTTATAATAAATCAACTTATAATCTCGGTTGTTTCCCTTCCCATTTCTCTCGACCAGTTTCGAAACCGTTTCGCAACCTTCTACTGTGATTCGTTGAAGACTACTCACGCCGTGCAGTCGGTATCCACCATTCCGTCCCTCTCTATTACAACCCAATCTGTGATGTCCACAGATTCGATTATTGAGCTCTCCCAGTCTGATCACTTGATCCGACAACAAACAGCTCTGAAGCCCATCCGGGGTAATTTATTTTTGTAGAGATCCAAGAAGTACATTTTAAAGCATGAACGGTTTTATTTGGAGTGATTTTATACCAAAAATGAACAGAATCATATCATGTGGCACTTTTGAATGAACACATCCGTACTCTTGAAGTTCTTTGACTTTTTCCTAGCCGTCGCTATTTGATTATGCTATTATAGTTTGACCGGTTTAATGGTACTCTCGGATATACGGAGGCAGCGAATTCGAGGGTTGACGCTGTTTCTGGAAGTAAACATCTTCCGATGTCTGTGGTAAAACAGCCTGGCGAAGGGAACAAAAGCTTGTCGAGCTCAAGCCATTCGCTTCTTTGACGAAACCGCCACGAGATAGTGGACAGTAAATTTATTCGAATGCGAGTAAATCGTTAGACCGACCTAAGCACATTTCTATTTCTACATGGTACAAGATTTGTGATCCAGGCCGATCGCGTGGTTTCTTGGCGGTACCACCGCATGGTTACCCAATGTGAATTTCCGAACTTGTCCTCTAAGAAGGACCGGAAGGTATGTGGCTCAAACCAAACCTCGGTATATCGGCTGTTTCTGTCTAGGATTGGGAAACCTGGTAGTATTTGTCGTTGTGCATTCTTCGGGTGGCATCGCATTTAGTCACTGAAAGGGTGCTACAACTGAACAATTACTATTATTAGTGACTACTAGTCCGATCTGAATATCCAAAGTTTTCGGGGGATTTCCTAATAAACAACTATTCGTAGCAGACGCCTCTTCATAATCAAGTGAACATGTAAGGTATGTATCCGTTGTTACTATCAACCGAGTCCCCTGAAGACCAGGGGCTCTCTCAACGGTCATCTTATCGGAAAATGCTTGAATGAATGAGCCAAAGACGAGGGGACAAACAAAGGGAATGTCCTGTGTTATAAGTCCATATTCAGCCGTCAGCCGTCACGCTGAAAGTCAGAATCACGGTCGACGAGTTATTTCTCCAAATAGAGTTATCATTTCCGATGTTCTTCGGTCCAGGGTACGCATAAAGCACTATTTGAATGGACAATCCATTGTTGAAACGAAGCTGCGGCATAGGGTGCTGCAAGGCATGGTAACCCGAATTCCCAGTTATTGCCTTTTTTCTCTTTGTTTTACTAGATTACATATTTCTGACCGATTATCTCATTTCTGGTGTTATCTAGCTTTAGTGCCTAGGTTATGACGATTGAAGACAGCCATAAAAGTTGTCCACTTTACTTCCCGGCACCACAGATCAGGTAGAACAGACAGTCGCAAACACAAAATCTGGGTACAACTAAACTGGTACGAAAATTGTGCAATGCCGCTGTTACCCATACCTTTCATTATGAAGAAACATCTCCGTAGACATTTTCATGTCTCGAGGACGGAAATACTGCATTGTCTTTCATTGGTTCCCCATCGGCTATGACGCAAGCCGATAACGTCATCCTTTTGAATAACCATCTGTTATGTAAATCGTTTTCTGCTGAGCTGTTTCAGAGAATATTCCAACCGGACGAATTATTAAATTGACCAGACTTGGGCCGGCTCTTACTCGGCACCGACTGGGTTCCGGTAACAAAGATTCAACCAATGTATAGGTGCCGCCATTTCCTATCAGAAAAATGTGTTCATTCATCAATGAGAAAACATAAGTTTCACAAGAGAAGTCGTTTTTAACTATCTGAACAGTGTTATGATTACAGAGTGACTAGCGAGTTAAAGAACTCAACAGCAGTTGTAGACGATGAGGATCACCAAACCCGCGTTAGTGGATGAGCAACTGGGTAAGCTCGGCGGGCTAGTATCTCGCTGGCTATCCGATGATGATCTCTTTCCAAACCCGGTAAATCGTTCAGGTTGGCCTCAATGCGCTGGAAGGCTATCTTGGCAAAGGTGGTGGCCAATCGCACCTGAAAATGACGCAAACGGAATTCTGTCAAACTACGGTGGAATATAACTTGGAGACACATTGGTAAAGAATAAACTAACAAAATAGTAGGCAGTGCGATAAACCATGATGAATAAATAATTCAATGTTCATACAGACTGAGAGGGAGGGTTTTTCAAGATTTGTTTTCTGGTGGAAGGCACAAGTAAGGACACATGAGTTATGACACCGAACCGCGACAAGTTCTTAGGGCGGATGCAGCACCAGCTATATGAACCAGAAGAGATATTGCGACATTAGTAATGCGTCATATGAATCCACCAATTAGAATATTCAAGGACATAAGCCTATTAAAGTCGACTACATTTAAAAAGAAGAGCAACATTCATAAACTCCAGAGAACTCACGACAATCTAGCCTAGGCATTTGAAAATTGACATGTTTCACCTAGAATGCAACGGCGTAATGTGTGTAACTGGTTTGAGAAAGCCGGTGGATCGCGTCTTCTCATTCTCTAGACGATAGGAAAATAAATCAAATTTCGAATAAGACAGGCTAGAAATGGAGTGACATCCGTGAAATATGTGGAATTTCTTGTTGAGGGATGCAGCATGAACAAACGAAGGTGAAGAGACGGACAATACATTCCATCTACCCTGAGGATGGTGACGAAAAGAGAGGTCCATGTGCTGGCGCTCAGGGGATCCAGAATTATCGATTGATTTATTCAATCAACAGAGACTAATGTTTTGTACCAACCTCTTAATTTTCTAAAAACTTCAGGGAGGACTTTATCAGTACTTTGAAGGTTGGAGAAATATAAAAACTGGGAAAACAGCTCAGTCAACGAACACAAGAGCCGATACTTTCCAACTCGGAAAAAATGAGTCCATTGAAAACAACGAAGTTTCCGTTCCATTCGCGAAAAATACGTCCGGATAAAAAATACAGCTCACAGTGCGACAAAAAGAATGAGGGTTCAAAGTGTGCGCGAGTCAAATGTGATACATGCGGCAGCCGTTTAGAAAATAAAACACGTACAGGCTCAGAGCTATTTGACAACAAGCGACAAGACCACACCCCTTTTTGTGGGCGACGGTTACTCTGTTGCAGTCTATAGACTCGCAAGTATCATTCGTTTACTTTGAACACGGTTGAGTGTGTTGTATCGGAATCAACAGCAGCATGCAACTGGACTTTCAGTTACCACGAACTTATTGAAAAAATTATACTTGAAAAATACCACAGCGAAAAGAAAGAAGACATAGAGTCTGTCGTTGGTTTGTTGTTTGAGTCAACCCCCTATATATAAACCAAGTCGCATAATCCCATCCAGAGGTGCTTTGATCCCAGAAACTGTTTAGTGAGAGAAAGAGAGGGACAGCTTAAGCCAAATTACAGCACAGGACCTTTCACTGCAGTCAAATCAATCTGTAAAATAAACACGGTGAACATAGTTTCGTATATGATTGGATAGGATGTGTTTAGAGGCCGGGTATTGAAGTGTAACAGCAATCAGTGAATAGGAAGCTCATGCAAGAAGTTCTGTTACATCCAAACTTATTCAGTAGAGCAGCGGACCGCTGTGTCACCCTTTCTGTGCCCATTTCATGGTTTGAGCAATGCGACAGCGAACTCTCGACTAACATGTCGTACAATCAACCCCAGCTAAAGCAACAAGACATCCTGTCCCAAAAAAGACTGTCATGCCCCACAATCTTCTCAATTAAATCCTTGTGGAGTACCCGGTTCACGAAAGCTGGCCTGGAACATTAATTTAAGTAGAAGCTCCGTAGGAATATGAGAAACCGATCACATATTGCCAATCGAATTTTTTCACTTCCCACAAACCTCAACTGTAAAACAATAATCGAGCACTCTGTGTACAAATCCTCCCCGTATTATAAGGAAAAACTCGGGGGCGCTCAATATATACCTTTGTCCGAAGTGCTGTTTAGTCGCAGGTTCCATCTAGAATTAAACAAAAATCGACTAACATCAAGAAGACTTTGCTTACAAATCGCGTTAACAATGAAACGATGAGACGCTTCCGTATAATCTTTGATTGCGCTTAAAACAAAATAACTTCTTCGAAAAACCAAATTAGTTTGCAAATGAGTGTATATTCGTTAATTTCATGCAGTTTGTTTTCAAGTAGAACATAAGGTTGACGGAAGCCCGGGGACTGCGCCTACCTGATGAGCCCCAAAAAGGGCGAAACCGGTCGTGGGCTGTCGACGGATTTTCAGCAACCTTGTGAGTAGTACATTACAAAAATAACTTCTTTTACGGTTGGGTAAGTCGTCTGAAATAAGGCAATTGATCCTAATTAATTGTCTTACATCTGTCACAAATTTGATTTCAATTGACAAAGCGGTGGAGTGGAAGCCGGGATTGTTATATGGTGAAGGGACCAATGGTCTGCTAGGACAACGATCGTAGGAATTTGTGAAAAAAGTTTGGCGGAATGAACTCATTTGCAAATTAATTTGGTGCTAACGGAAGACTCAGCTGAATCCCTAATTTATGACTTCTTCAAGTGGATGTGCTGAAAAAAAGTCACCTCACGTTTCAATTGGTACGACATCCGAGATGTCGAAGCATATTCTCTTGACATGACACAGTTTGGTAGTTTATCAAACTCAAAGCATAGTATTCAGAAATGCAATCCAGCTGCCAGGCGCAGCAAACAGGTAAACAACTAAGTGACTAGCAATCAATAAATGCATGCGAGCTGCCAATGTTACGGCATACTGCTAAAAACTTCGGACATTGAGCCCTCAAAACAACTCATGCATAGGAGACTTTCGGCCGCCGACCAGGCTCCGCACCACAACAGTTGTGTTTACCCCATTCAAGCTAATTGCTAAGCCATGTGAACAGATCAACAGTAACCGGATCGACAAATTAAGCATCATATTTCAAAGGGCGAGCACATTGCGTGAATACCGAGTATTACAGACCACGAGGGCGTCTAGAATGAAAAAGCGCGTTCACTCATCGGCCGAAGTTCAGACCGTCAGAACGCGTGCGGATGTCAGTTGGAGTACACCCATCGTCATATACCAACTAAGGCAGACTTGACCACCAACAAAGACAATATTTCGGGGATTCACTCAAACGCTGGGCACTGTCTTGTAAATTCAAAGCCGGTGGTACGTTTGTTGTAGATGTATCCTTAAGGGACGATTGTTCCTGCCATGAATGATTTGAAACAAGGGATAATTGAGGAATGGTACACTGGATCTCGTACCATTATTTAACCGCTACATATTCAAAAGAATTTAACTGAACAATGTGAAGTGTGTGAGAAAAAAACTGCAGAATAACTTTCCATCCAAAGCGAAACAGACAAATTGACGTGCGTCAATTAGAAGAGTGAGTCCCGACGGAACAAAGCCATGATTAGGTGTTCCCCCATGCAGCCTAGCGTTGAGTGAATACCGCTGGTTAATACATCAGATGAAAATAAGTTCACATTTTTTCAATCGCCTGATAATTCGAAGGTCAAGCAGCACTGTCAGATAGCTCTTTGTGCATGACTTTTTTGTGGTCTCACACTCGAGTGCGGTGGATACAACAGGTTTTGACGGATCATGTGGATACATGGCTTTGCTGCAACGCGTATCATATACTTCCCTGGCGAACCGCACTAATTTCGGGTCTTAACGACTCAAAACTTGTCAATAAGTATATCGTTTTGTTAAGCATGCAACAGTTACCTAGACACATTGCCCGATAACCGGTTTTCTGGCGACGGCACTCTAGTTTCAACTAATATTCTCTCACCCTCAAGCCGGATGGAAGCCTCAGTTACAGAATTTTAGAATTTTCCTTCCATTTGTAGTCGTCTTAGGGAATATTGAAGGATTGCTCAAACATACCCGATTTTCTGCACTCAAGTGGAAAGTACTGGATATCTAGCACAAGACATAAGCAAGAGCTCAGTTGGGTTTTGTTTCAGCTTCTTCATCGCTCAAACCCTAGACAACCTGTAGGAGATTAAAACCTGTCTGCATACTAGTGTCATAGAACAGGTTGGAAAAATAATTTGAACTGTGTTTGTCTCGCCTGTCCTGCCCGGGGACAGGACTTCCTCACAATGTGGCTCAAGTGCTCCGCTGTGTTCTTGCCCCACTCGCCATTGTGGTTCTGGTTTGCGTGTGTTATAAGTAGCCAATATTCTAGCGAAATACACTCATCTGCAAACCAATTTGACGGGAGAATCACCCGGCACCCAACTGGTTCTCTCATTTATGATATTTTTAACCCAATATTCTGCCTGTCCTACCCGATGCTGTGTTGACCGGATGACAGCTCACCGAGAGGTCGACTAGCGCACTTTTATGACCCGTCCCATTGGTTAACCGGAACTTCGTCCAGATGCACTGCATTCCGTTCTCACTTGACTGACGAGTTGCCCAGCCCAGCAATGCTTGGCTTGTTATAGCCTGGGGTAATAGCCTATGCTTTGGTGAGCCGTTTGATTATTCTTTGATTGATAGCACAGACTGGATCGCTAAGCTAGATTTCACTATCACACACTTCTTTTGATCTTCGATTCGATTAGCTAAGCGAAACTCAGCGTCCTGTTTTGGAAGCCTTATGTCAAGCACACGACGGGTGATTGCTCCATGATCACCAGAAACAAGTAGTGAAATGCGGGAAGGGTGGGTGAAGTATTTGGGTGCATGAACAAGGCGGATTACTGTGTGTTTCGTCCGCCTTAAGAGAAATTAAGGTCGAGGAAATGGGAACCTGTTAAGCTGTTCGGTATAGACTACGGACGTTGAAAGCTCTTTTGTTGAATTTAGTTAATTACTATCTCGTCTAATTTGAATAGGTGTGGGTTGGCTAATTAAACCCACCTAGCAAGTTGGCAAACATACTATCCATGAGTGTCTACTGGTCGGGTGGAAGAACTGGAAATGGACATGTGTCCAAGACAAAGAAAGGTGACTGGTCAAAGTACCGCACAATTTTAGCCTTCCACTTGAAAGACAGACACACTAATGCTAATTAGGGCTTGGTCATGAAAGCTAACCGTAGCAACAGAAGTCTGCCCCCACAAGACAGCACACGTCTTTTCTTCAGGAATACCGTCTGGGATCAGTGACTCAGTAGTCCGACTAACTTTGCTGTGAGTAACTAACTTTGTCGAATGGAGCGGGGAGTAAGGCAGAGATGTGTGACTCACAGTGCCGTTGCACATAACAAATACGTTTGAAGCCGTTTGTATTAGATTGTTTGCTGGCGGTCAAGGCCACCAGTTGGACGATCGAAATGTGCAGATTTTAATGCCAACCTTCTCTAACTTGTCGTTCCTTCAAAGGTAGCATCGCCTTTACCACAGATGAGAGACTACTAATCGCCTAGAGAAGATGCCCTGTTGTCGACTTCGTAATACTATGGCATGGGATAGCACAGTTCAACCTCCATGTCGCACCGTAATACCATTGCTCGTAGTACGGTGACTCGCTCCTCTGTCTGGCAAGTTCCCCTTCAGCCTTCTATAATGATTGTAGAGGGGAGGGCATAAGTTCCCGAATGGCGGCCCTACATTCTTCGGTAATCCTCAAAGCGGAATCGATCAGTTCACTCGAAAAATGAGTGATCTTGAAGTCTCTTTTAAAAAACCAGAATATTATCTGCCTGTTGCAGGCCAAGTCCATTCGATTGAGGTTATTGACTGCAAAATTGAACAGCAACGGGAAAAGTTGGCTTCCTTATGAGAGATAATGATTTTGAAACAAAATGACCGCTTGACATGTTTCGTTAGCCAATAGTTTTGAGCCTCAGTGAAACCAACGACCCAGTGGGGTATAATCTTAAAATTAGAAAAAAAAGCCCCTAATCTTCGATGCACTCCATGTCAAGAGACGAATTCACAATAAAACCAAACAACACGAACCTCGTAGTCGTGTAGATGGATACCAATGCTGATGGCGCGGGACGCTCGACCCAGGCATACAGAAACGAGAAATAGATCAACTGCACAATCCGCCATTCGAGCAAGGATTATTTGTTCATCGAGGAGTGACTGGAAGCACAGACGGAACAGATCGATAATCGTAGAGGCACATGTGGAAACGTACAAACGTACAACGTCTAATTGTAGGGAATGAAAGAAACAGCCTTATCCACCGGAACTTTTGCTGAGGACAAAATTTCTACAGAAGATGATGGACTACCAGGTGCAGTTGAGCGGCACGTAGCGATAACCCTTTCTCCCTCTACTATAACCGGCTTTGGTCGGTTCTGTTAAAATTCTGTTGATACCTATGGGATGGATTTGTACGTTTCCGGTAGCAGTAGCTACTATAAATTTGTAGTTCCACCGCAAGCTATACCATTCCTCCATTGAAATCAACAATATTAAAAGGGACCATCAGAGGACCCCGAAGAAGCCGTAGACTGGACGAGTGAAAAACTTAAAACACAGCTGTATTGTAATGGAATTCGTATAAAAAGGGCCTTAGCAATAATAATAACTCATGATATATATCTTGATTCATCGTAAAAAGCCGTTGCAACCTCCAGACTGCTCATTCTCGATCGATCCGGCCGACGGAGGTCCCTGTAGAATAGTATTGCTGAACTACCTATTGGCACCTAGCGAACCAACGAGGATTAAAGGCAGAGCGGTAAGAGGGTAACTGCATACTGTACAGCGAAAGAATTAGAATCATTCTCTCCCAAAGGGAATCCAAGAATTACTCAGAAATGTGTTGATTTTGCAATTTGATGGGCGACTTATGGACAGAAAGAAAGGATGGTGCTGCACTTGGTTCAACACTCGGTTCGGTCCCATTCATGGCTCTTTCGCAACAGTTGTTTGTGAATAAAAAAATAAATGAAATGAGGTGAACAGTCTAAAGAAGACCTAGCTAATTTCATTTGAAGACCCCAAATATCGATGCCACTCTGTAAAAATCTTTGACAAGTCTAACTGCAATGTTGATCAAGTTTATGCTATACGACATTGTCCGTTCGTACACGGCAATTCCTAGTGAAGCGCCATCAGCATAATTATAGAGGAAAGTCAAGTAGGTCGAGTGTCCTCAGAGTTCATTCTCCGGATTTTTCAAAGTAATGGCAAGAGATGAACCCGCGAAGATAGACCACAAAAATATCTTAGCAGAAGACCTACCGCCCTGCGATAAATTAGAGAAGTTTCAACAAGGCTTTGAAATCGCTGGCATAGGACAGCAAGACGGGTTGCTGTCAACGCAAAGTTAGGATGCAAATGATCCTTCAATGCCCGTGAAGCGCCACCTTCGGTAACCTTGGGACCTGCACCGACTTTGTGAGCAAACCATCCACGTCGACGAGCACGAATTCGAAAATCGGCCTTGATAGTGGTAATCGGATGCCGCGTGAAGAACCGTAGTTTTTCCATTTCTTCCTGCCTCTCGGGCCCCACAGTCTGGAGAGCAGACCCTGCTATTAGCAAGCGGAGCAACTCGCTTGTGCCCTGAATGACAAAAACAGACCAAAAAGTGAAATCAGCTTGATGGCAATCATATGTTTGAAAACGACTGCTTCTCGAATTAAACAAGTGTCCAAATACCTGTGGACCAAGGTCAAATAAGGACTTACTTAAAGTGGGCTAACAAACTAACGCCAGCAGCTGAGTCGATTCGAACATATAGCACCGAACTATATCACAGACCTAGGAGATGAGTTTAACAAACATGAAAACTGAAAAAGGCCTAATACACTAGTCATAAGGTTGCTGAAAACTCTTCAACGGCTTACGACCGGTTCCGCCCTTCTTGGAGCTCATCACGTAGACGCAGTCCTCGAGTTTCCGTCAACCTTTTGTTCTACTTGAAACCAAATTGCACGGAATTAGCGAAATACACTCATTTACAAACAAATATGGTTCGGCGAGGGACTTACCTGGAACCCAGCTGAATCTATCGTTTGTGATGTCCTAAGATTCAGCTGGATTTCAGGCGAGTCTCTCGAAAAAACAAATTTGATTACAAATGAGTGTTTCGCTGAATACGATCTATATTCCGACTGAATGCTGTTAGAAGTGGTCGTCTGTGGAATGTGGCGGTGTTCCTCCTGGAAGTGCATCAAACAACTCTGAAAAAGGAACAGGGGCTATCGGACGTCGAATCAAATGCCGTTTCTTTACTTGATGGGTAATCATTTGTATGGTCTTCGGTTATTACCGTATGTGTTCAGAATGTACCTGCTAAAACCAGAAGAGTAAGGGTTAAAAGCATCCGTAAATCAGTGGCTCACAAAGTACATATCAAGCAGTCATTAACTGATCTGTTCGACAGGTCGCTTGAATATCAGACGAAATACAACATGGGTGTAATCATTGTCTAATATCAAGCCCCACCACCTGGTCCATTTAAAAGTGTACTAAATGTCACAAAGGTTGGTTCATTGTGCTCAAAGAGAGGACAATCTTTCCATCTAGGTGTAACCGACAGGATGGAACGATACTGAGCCATGAATCTCAAATGTACTTCCAGAGTATCTCGCGTGAACCGCGAGAAAAGTACGGAAGAACAACGGAAGAACAACAACAATCGTTTACAAACCGGTGGCCAAGCTCTTCAAACACATCAACAGTCGCGCGATTAACAATTAGCAAATACAGCGAACTACCAATATTTCGATGCACTGTGAACAAGAAACCTTCCGCACTTTGCATGTCCGCGAGATATGGACCAAGCGGTTAGAGCGCGAATTTACTGACCGGAAGGTCCGTGGTTCGAACCCGACTTCTGCCTGTCGACTTCCCCTGTCTAGGCTTGGGCGACCTGGCAGTATCCCAGCCCTCGTGCCTACTTCGTGTGGCATGGCAGCTAGGCACCAAGAACTTGCTACAGCTGAACGGTTTTTTATGCCCACAAATTACCATTAATGCAAAATTGTATGACGATCCAGCAGAAGAAGCAAATATTTCCTTGGGAGAAGAATGTGCACATTCTAACTATCGGTACCTAGATTACGTGTCGAGAGGGGGGCAAGATATGTACACAACGTCAACCTAGCGGCAAAATAGCACTTCCGGACTATAAAGAACAATGGACGAAGAAAATAGTTTCCCTAGGAAATAGCATGAAAATATCATGTAACATTCACCCCGTGAATCAACAGGCTCCTGGCATCCCGAAGATAGCGTTCAAAAGGCACCTCTTTCGACAGTCCCATTCGACCAGCAATCTGCATACATTCGTTGACACCTTTCCACAGGGCTTCTGATGAGTATAACTGGGGAAGAAAACGTGGAATAGTTAATTGGGGACTTCAAACAAACATACTGATGTTAGATTAGAAAAAGAAAATTGAACGAAATGGACTCTAGCTGTGCCCGGTGTGAAAGAACAGCTCTCGGGTGGTGAGAAACTTGCTTACCTTGAGTGCAGCCTTCTCCAAAGTCAAATCACGCTGTGGCTGTGCGTCCAGCAAACCTGTCAAATAGAACAGTGCCGACTCCATCGCATAAACATTTAGGGCAAGGTTCGACAATTTGGCTTGCACGAGGCCAAAGTCTCCTAAAGGACGGCCGAACTGATGTCGTTGTAGGCAGTGCTCGGTAGCATAGGAGATGATGTAACGAAGAAGGCCAGTACATGCAGCTGCGATGTTCAAACGTTGTTCGTCGATTACTTGTTGGGCCAACTGAGGAGAAACACAGATGCCATCAAGATGGAGGTCAGTGATATATTAAACACCTCTTTGTTGTTCAAAGGATTCGAACAGCACGCAACTGATTGTATAGGTATGGTTACAGTAGACTTCGATATGAGAAAAGTGACACAAGACATACGAAAACCAAACCTGGAGTCCAGAGCCAACACTTCCGAGTATGTTTGATGCGGGTACGTTCACATCATCAAACAAGATATCGATCACTGGAATACAAAGGTTAGCCGCAGATCGACATAACAGACAAGGCGTACCATTAGAACCACGCAATCCGAAGGTGTCCAGAACGTTCGTAAAATGTACACCCCGTTGCGAACGTTCAACAACAAACGCAGTGATGTTAGCGCTATCCTTATGCTGGAACAGAAAAAAAGGAGACAAGGAGGAAGTCGAGCTGACAAAATGTACATCAATCGGAAAAGACCAAACCTTTGAGGAACTTTAAGAGGAACTTTTGAGTGACCACCACCAGGACGTAAATCGAACTGTGAATATATCGGTAATATTTCACCGTGCGAAGCACACATACCCATAAATAGTAAATCAGCTCTTAAGATAAATGTAGCCAATCTGTGGATAACAATGAAGAATGTAAAGAGCGAAAAGGCCGATGAGTGATTCATCCACCAGGTGATCTTACATCCTCAACGTAACTTATCCTAAATGACCATTTTCGGTTGTGTTTACAAACTCCAGCAACCTGATGCAAAAGGTATCACCAATCCTTCCAAACCTCTCCAAAACGTAACTTTCGCGGAGAGCATGAATGATGCTTGTGATGAGATGAAATCAAATGTTCTGTAACATCACGATTCATACAGCGTTAAAAGCAACACCCTTTCTTCGCCAGTGTTCATCCACATCAATTTAGTAGAAGAAAGCCCTGACGTTCAATGTAAAAATGGTGCCAGCCTAGTACAAACGGATGAGATGCCATCCCGCCCCCCAAAGCTCAGTTGGAAGTCCTTTTCGTAATTACCCGCGTTCCCTTATGACCAGTCATAGGTGGACTACCATTGCAAAATCCGGCATGGTAGACAATTCGGCACACCTAGCTATGACCATGAGATAGCAGTTCGTGGTGCTGAATGCAATCCTGAGGTGAAGTACTTGCCTTATCACCGAATGCTCATTTAATATTTAACGCACTGAGGTTTCTTTCGCTCCCAACACTACAAGCGTTCCGAACACAGGAGCCACACCTCACAACCGTACACTACAGCTCGCAACGTCGTCTGATATACACGGTATTTAAGACCCAGCGACATACCACTTTGCCGCCATAAGTGATGCGAACCGGTAAACACGATTATGGCCTTCGAGATTCACGAACTAAACTCGTTCGTCATACTACCGCCACACCCGATAGTTTCCGATAAATGTAAAGCACTCCATAACCTCCGGTACCTTCCTTTGATTAGAAGATGGCGTGTTTACAGTCTGCATAGATTGGCTTCGGACTATGCACTTTCTGGGTGCAAAACACAACTGAGAATTGATCAACCCCAGAGACTATAAACGTGTTTTTATCTCTCTCTCTCTCTCTTCCATTCCTTTTTTTAAAAAAACGAAAACAATATCGTCTGATTGATTATTATCCACAAGTTTTTAACTGGTAGCAGAAGTTTTGGAGATCCTCTAGAGTAAACCTCCTTGTCTAATCAGCAAGGTCAAAACGGAGAGTCTGAATTTTTTGCACACTGTCGCTTGTAGGAAAGCTATTCGAAAGCTATTCGTACAGATGTCTCTATAAGTATAAAGACATAAAGACGATAAAGAACCTCTGAGATATACCGTGTTTCACAACTACGCACAAATATGTGACATTACGGTTGGACTATAAGATACTACAATTATTTAGACAAAAATCAGTAAGGGCAATCCACATGATCAATCTGGACAGTTCAGGAATCAAACGATGCAGAGGTTCTGGGAAAAAGCTTATAGAGACGTGTCCATTACCCGTTCACATCATTCTAGCTGTTTTCGATCGTGGCACGAAGAAGAAATTGAACCGGTAGATCAATTGAAGTGCATCATCATCATTGTCAGCTGTAATAACCGCGTACTCGTCGTACTGTGGTTGTAGCTGCCGCAGTTTCGTTCACCGATGGTTTGGGGGGGGGAGGGGTAGGTAGCTGCGCGTTGCAGGCGGGAGCTGATAAATTGGTGCATAAATCCAGCACTGTCAGTGGGCTGTCAAGGAGTGACGGGGTTGAAAAAGGAGCTATGCATTGAAGGCAATAGCTTGGATGCACGAGCGCCATTGAGGGCGCGACTGGGCCATATCTGACAATGTCTCTAGCCATTGATGTGGCCCGTCTCGGGGTCCCTATCCAGGAAGACGACAATGACCAGCGCAGCTGAGTTTGCTGGTAATGGCTTTCATACTTCGCTGCCAAGTCATTGGTTGACCGCCTCTGACCCTCTTCCACCCTTCACGTGGTTGTGCGGAAAGAGCCCTTCAAGGAAGTCGGTCGACTGGCATACGCAGCACGTGGCCAAGCCAGCGCAAACTATGCAGTGTGATCAGTTCATCTATCGAGGGTGAGTTATTTCTCCCGAATACCATTCGATGTATTTCAGAATTACTGATCCGGTGTTCCCACCAGATTCGGGCAATGTTCCGAAGACATCGATGGTCAAACACTGAAAGTCTTTTGACGTCCTCGGCGCGCAGCGGTCAGGTTTCTGATCCATATAGTAATATGGAGCGCACCGCAGCAT
>NW_008752180.1:0-34968 GCF_000715545.1 Opisthorchis viverrini | reverse complement strand
TCAAAAGTCTGACCCACAAGGCAGTGGGATGACGTAGGGTTTTGTTCGGGGACCCTGACCCTAGCCTCTGACTCAAAAGTCTGACCCACAAGGCAGTGGGAGGACGTAGGGTTTTGTTCGGGGACCCTGACCCTAGCCTCTGACTCAAAAGTCTGACCCACAAGGCAGTGGGAGGACGTAGGGTTTTGTTCGGGGACCCTGACCCTAGCCTCTGACTCAAAAGTCTGACCCACAAGGCAGTGGGAGGACGTAGGGTTTTGTTCGGGGACCCTGACCCTAGCCTCTGACTCAAAAGTCTGACCCACGAGGCAGTGGGAGAATGTAGGGCTTTTTTGGGGGACCCTGCCCGGAGCCGATGACTCAATAGTCTGACCTGCTCGGCTGCTGGGGGTTGGTCTAACCTGAGGGCGCAGGGAATAAGGCATTACTGTCTCATTCCTGATGCGGCTGCGCACAGAAGGTGCCTTTTGAGCAGCACCGGGCTCATTGGTCTTAAAAGTATTTCGACCGTATTGGACAATGCGCCGGCGGTCACGGTCAACCGTTGGGCGATCGGAGTGTGCGGTTTTGGGGGCCGACCTTTTCTAACCCGTCCTTCCTCGGGGGAAGGCGGCATTGCTGCTTCCATAAATATGGACATGCTGGTCGCCTGGGAAAACACCTTACTGCCTTCACACTCCCGTCAGAGAGGACAGTATGACTTCACCCCCAGACCGCCCCGTACCACGATTGCTCGTAGTATGGGGTCTCGCTGCTTTTGGTCTGGCTGCTCCCCTTTGGCCTTCCTGGCATGGTTGCACCTTGTGAAACGAAGTTCCAGCCAGTGTAGCCCGCGGGATCGCTGCAGAACTCAAGCCCGACCACCACGTCAAGGTGGCAGCTTTAGGTCGGGAATTGAAGTGCTGTCAGAAATTTATGTCAATTCAATACCAGTTGTGACATAGGGGTTATTTAGTACGTACGATAAAAGTCAGGAAGGATTGATCTGTGTTTGTAATAAACTTCAGGATAGCGAGGAGAATACAACTAAGTCCGACGTTGGCTCAGGATCGGGCGAGCCCATTTCCTTGTTCCGCTTTGCAATCGCACAAGAACGGATCTGTCGCGTCATGAGAAAAGCCGAACCTGTGCATCTCTTGCGCTTTTTGCCGGTACGATTTTTAGATGACTTGTGCACGTGACTCTATTGTAACGGTAATTTTACTAGGACTTATCGTACACCTGAGACTCAAAGCAGACATGCTGAAATGCATCATATCACTACTCAACTAAAGCCGAAAAAGCTGTAAAGAAGAAATAACTTCAGAAACAGTCATTATCGCTTGAAAAACGAACAGACAAGCTACAGAACACAATAAACGAACCTCATCAGCGCGTGGCTCCACACGAGCAAAAGTAACCAGCAGATTGGCAAGCGCTCCGTTGGTTATCCAGTTTTTACTACCACTGATCGTGTAGGTCTGTCCATCCGATGAGCGAATGGCGCGCGTTTTAATTGCACTGAGATCACTGCCACTATGCGGGCAAGGTAGAAAAAAGACATTTAGGTAGCAGGAAGGCGTAGCCCTTGTTGACGAGCCACTCCCTCAACACTCCATTACCTCCACTAGTCATAAGTGATACGACGTGCAGTACCAGTGGTCGAGTCAATACGGACAATGGTTCCACCGACAGCGGACTCAAATTAACCTTGCACGTCAACTGAATTACAAAAACATGGAACGAAATGTGAACTCGACCAGTAAAGTATATTCCTTTCGTCATGGAAGGACGCAGTGTCACTGAAGAGGCTGAGGATTTAACGCACATCAAACTCATTGGACGTTGGTCGGAATTATGATCTGACGCCGACTCAGCTAATGGTTTCCTGAGCAATTACTTCTACCAAGCTGCTGAAACCGATAAAATAAGGTGGTGTTTTCTGGGAAAATTCCACGCACCTAATAAAAGATGAGTTGAGCGTATCAGGAGCGCGTGGATGGGAAACACTGTCCCGCGAATATAACAGTCTAACACGCAATCGTAGAGACAAAAGACGGTTCCAAAAAACATCGAGAGATAACATACTACAAAGAAGTGGTATATGACGCTACCGGAATATTCATACAGACCATCAATCACTGGATTGAGCAGTTAGGCGGCTATATCGTTCACCCAGGGACCCTGTGGTTTACTTGACAAACTCGTTAAGGACCTGCCGCTACCTTGTTGCTTCTACCTACAATCCGACTGGTCAATCCAAATCACGTTACTAGACACTTTCTCGTCATTCTACTTAACAAAAACTTAACAACGAGTGCCTTTCGGACGTGTGGCAACAATATAACAAACATGGTTTAAAATAAGAAACGGCCATCAACATTGTTTGGTACGTTGGCCATACGGAACGACAAACTCTACGGATGGCACTTCGCTGTTGACCTGGTTCCGAAAGCCCTTGCTAATCATCTGTCCTTTCTTCACAGAACTTCAGTTCCCGAATGTGTGGGACGGCTCCTTATCCTTAGATGCAATTAAGCAGCGGAGTAACGTAAGCCTTCAACATCTCTCATTTTGTACCCTTGCTCGCAGGAGCAAGGACTGTGTGCAGTGGACAGTGTGATAGTGGTTGTCCTGAAGTAATTTTCGATGTGTCTGTCAATTCATCTTCAGGCAAACCGACAAGAAGTAGACACTCACCTGCACAATTCGCTGAGGCAAAATGCGGCCATACACTCTCCAGTGGCTAACGGAGGAAGGAAAGTGAGCTTTTGATCCTCGTTCCCACCAAGGGCAATGGACTAAGAGTGGAATTAGAAAAAAAGGTGCGTATCAGCATAGTCTACAACTGGACCAAACCGGACCGAACTCGGGATAAACGGACAAACGAAACAAACTTTACTGAAACGAGAGAGGCAGATAGACAACCAGAAACGAAACAAAAGATTAGATATAAAGTTTCCGGCCCAAAATCGGTATCAAAAAATGTGATGAGAGCAGCCATACGGAGGATGCAGGAACGATAGAGTACAAAAATTAGACTGTTTGGTTTACTCGGCAACGATCAACTGTCAGGGAGAAAGAAAAAATAACTAACAAGTTTATCCTGTAGACTAAACATGAAAATATTGAACAGCTCATAGAGACCAAGCATGGGGAAAAACATCTGAGGGCCTCGTGCCTTTGAGGGACCAGTAAAATCGGCTTGGCCGCCAAAACTTGCCCCTCCGAACTGGATAGTCTGTTGTAATCGACCATTTCCGGGGTCTCCACAATCGCCATTCTGAAATCCTTGAGCGTCGATGCACAGAATTCAAATTTACTGACACTTGAACCTGTCCAAGTAGCTCGTTTTTAAGCATATTCGACACGAGAACACTGTGCACCATGATAGCTCTACGTTGCTCGGACGCCGATCCCTCACGTAATTTGCAGCAGTACTGGAGATACAAAGCGGCTACTGGCTGACTTCACAACAACCAGGCAATAAAACAGAAGAAACAGGCTGTAACGCAGTTAAAAACCAGGGTTCGCCATACCCGTTTATAAGAACAACTTCCCTCTGAATAATAGCCTGAATTCAGCAGCACGATTTGTGTGTCCAGAAAAATTCGGCAATGTGTCCATCCCTGTTTGTGAAAATAATGTGCCAAATCGACTAAGCTGCTCAGTTCCTCATTCCCTGTTTCGTTCTCAGGTTATAATATGGCCTTCACTGCAGCGTTACAATCAATCATATGGTTCGAAGAAGTTCAGAGAACCAACAATGCTTCGATATACTGAATATCGTTCGGATAGCACATTTAGTAGGAGAATAGCAAAAACGATAAATTCAGTCGGAACTAAGCTGAGTCTCCGTTAAAACCAAGATAATTCGCCAATGACTTTGTAAAAGAATTTGAGGGATGTTTAACCAAGTAAGTCGTAAAGATATAGCCAAACGAGCATCCACCGCAGAGTACTGTATGCCCAAGAATCGGTTTTCCCCAGAATGAGTGACGTTCCTAGACAAACTCGAACGGTGCTACAGAAACACCGAATCTACTACCCAGAGCGTTCTAACGTGATCAGTTCACATGAGGCCAGGTTACATACCCCTATGGAGAGCACCGCAGTGTTGTAAATTCCAGTCGAGACGAAAATCACCGCCAAACGAATATAAGACATAAAACAGCACAATAAAGGCGTGTTAAACACAGTCCGTACCTTAGCTACAATTGAACTTTGCTCCAACTCGGGCAGATACAGGTTGACAGCTGTGGTACCTGAAGACCACACTGGAGTACAGATTACTTAAATAGCTCATTGCAACGATCACAAACATTGACCTTTGTGGCGAGTTTGATTTCGCATAGAAACGGGAACACCAAATAAAACACCAAGGTAGACATTTACGAAGAGTATAGTTACAGAACACGTGGGACATATACTGCGTTGCACCACCCTAACAATTGGAAAACGGCAGTCTTCTGGCTTATGTCATGGGAAGGGCTTGCAACGAATCTGGATTCTTAGCGAAGTACATAATGTACCCTTTTTCAGGCCTACAAACGCCATGCTCAAATAGGTATTGCCACTTTCACTCCAACTTGAGGGCATAGTAGCCTAGGTAGGACAGTTTATGCTATTCAGCCTGCGGAGAATCTTTGATTTTACAACACATTTCTGTTAAGCATCTCGAATATTCGTTACGACTTAACAGGTTTATTTGAGGCCATCACAGGGTAGTGGTGTATGATTTGTAAAGGAAGGTGAGAGGAGTACTAGTAAAATTCCCTTGAACAGGACATGCATAACTGATAAGTTAGCACTGAGGCGAAGCTCGGAGCCAGTGCTTTTCTCCTATGATAATCTGCCAGAGCGATCACAAACGGACAGCGCTAATAATGCGGATCGGCTATATTCGCCTTTAACTCTGTGGTATGGATTACACAGAGGGAGACATCAGACAGTCCAATCAACATAGTAAGATACTTACGCATGCGGGAACTCAACCTGTTTCCCAGTACTTAGTGTCCAACAGCTCAAAACCGCGGGCTGTTTTGCCTAAATCCGAAAAATAACAAAAATAGTACCGCTCTTTTACGGTACATTGTGACAGAGGCTATGCCACGTGAGAAGGGCAAAAATATTCACATCACATGTTTCTCGAATCAGAGCAAGGAAACTTCAATCGAACTGAAGGGGGTCAAACAGTGTTCGTGTAGGATATTCCGACTCGCCTAAAGTGGATGCACCCAGACATTCAATTATGTTGTGGAATAAAAAAATCGCTCAGCTGTAACACCCTTCCGGTGCTTAGGTGGTGGTATGGCACGGTGGTGGTATGGAAGCACGAGGGCTGGGATACTGCCAGGTTGCCCAAGACTAGACAGGGGAAGTCGAGAGGCAGAGGTCGGGTTCGAACCACGGACCTTCCGGTCAGCAAATTCACGCTCTAACCACTTAAGCCATATGTTGCGAAATTATGAATGAGACGTATCCATGCAAAACGGTAAATATACAAGTTGTCCAACATCCCCTGTCATCTAGTTTACGGTGTACGATAAGACTCTTTTACTCCAGTGAGTTCGAAAAAAAGGTCACCCAACAAGGTGAACTGTCACGAAGGGATTCCATTTAACCAGAGAAACAATGGTAGTAATTAGGAATCCCGTAAATATCGAGTTATCCTGCACTGTTTGATTGCATGTTGCTGCTTCAATATCTTGACTTCGCATCGCAACTGTATCATGTCCTAAAGAATGGTGACGTGCGCGTATGTAGGTTAGATCATCCGTCAAGTTTATACAAAAAGAGTTCTCTCACGCTGCGGGACTATGTATTATCCATACTTTTGAGATTGACCGTTTGACAAGAGAGTAGACTACTGAATCCGAGCGAGTGGCACAACTAATCCCCATTGTGATGTTTTATCTTGAGGAGTGAAACAGCCGTTTGTAGGACCGGAAATTATGTCCACCTCGATGATGGACAGATTGTTTCGTCGCACAAACAGACTACAGTTGGGGACATTTCGCGGAGCTGAAATCCACTCCACGACCGTGTCACCTTTTTGAGAGAGAGGTTCCCAGTGGAAGCTGTATTGTGCCAGTCATCGGGGGATAATTCCCAAAATGACGTCACCGACTGTAAAGTGGAAAACAACTTTATCGAACTTTCAACTTCACAGGTTAAAGTATAACGTAAACGTATGGTGTGCAACTCAGAACAGTGTTGCCCCATAGGGGCGAAAATTGGCAACCAAGTATTGAGTGCTTCCAGCGATCAGTTGGGCCACGTTCAGTTACGCACAAAACCCCAAAAGTCAAGTCGTTCAAACAAAGGTCTACCAACAAATGCGGTACTATGAATGCAATAATAAAACTGTAAAAACCTCAAATCATGGGATTACATCAGCTTCTATATACCGGTTTATGAACTGCTGATTCCAAATGCAATCCTCTACAAATAGGTAGGCAGGAAACATTGTGCCTACCCAAAGTTGACAAAGAATGAAGGCAAAGTAGCCAGAAGATGGCAAAAACCCGTGCTTGATTAAAACTAAACATGCAATGACAAGGTCAAGGAGAGGTTTACGTACAGGTGAAAACAAGAAACGCGGTAGAGGCGCAAAATGGAAACTGGAAAACGAGGAATCACGTTGCACAAAATAAGAATAGAAGAAAATAACCAACACTAGGGGCGATAGATATGTATGAGGTATGTGAGTTCAGCCACCACTGTGTAGTAAGCATCCCATATACGTGGCAAAATTCCGTAACCATATGATTACAATGCCGCGTCTCACACCACTAAGTACCCTTCCTGGAAGACAGCTAGGAGCCGGGGTCAATAATGAGAACCTGACCGTTGACTTTCCCACGGTTGAGTCGAACAAACTTCGTCCCCTTTGCCGTAACAATCCTTGAAACTCAGGGCATAAGCGCTCTTGTTGTTCCTTAGAAAGAAGTGACCAAATCACTTCACTGCTTTTCGAACATAATCTGGTGTTGATCCGATGGATAGCTCCTTACATAAGGAGCTATCCATCGGATCAACACCAGATTATGTTCGAAAAGCAGTGAAGTGATTTGGTCACTTCTTTCTAAGGAACAACAAGAGCGCTTATGCCCTGAGTTTCAAGGATTGTTACGGCAAAGGGGACGAAGTTTGTTCGACTCAACCGTGGGAAAGTCAACGGTCAGGGCAACCTGACAGTATCCCAGCCCTCGTGCTTCCTTCGGGTGGCATGGCAGCTAGGCACCGAAAGGGCGCTACAGCTGAACGACTCCTTACATATGACATCACTTAGCCAGTGCTAGAAATGGTCATCAGAAAGTAAAGTCTTAGAAACTCACCCTAGCTGCCAAGTTATTGTGGGCATCTAAAACGGCGAACACAGCACCGTCCAGTCCAAGAGCCTCCCAAACTCGCGCTGCATATGTATAGGACAAATTCCTCCCGCCATAGTTCTCACCGATTTGCAAGCCGAACAGACCGTGTTTAGCGAAGGTAGCAAGGGTTTCACGGTCTAATCGGTTGTCTCGATCTATTTCTGCACTGTTCACTGAGTGAAGAAACACAAAGGAAAATGAACTAGAAAGAGGAGTAAGTGGCACTAACTACGAATAAGTTGGTCATGTTGACCATCTATCTCGACAAATACACGTTCAAAATACTATAGCACTAAAACGTAACATAGGCTAGAGAAAATGACATCTAAAAATGGGCGAAAACTGACACTTGGAATAGAACCGAAGGGAATCGTACGTGCTTGGATCACGAGGTGAGGCAGGACTACACGGTTTATTGTCATCTGGCTTAGATAGAGCAGATTGTCCCACAAGTAGAGAAAAGTTGTTTTCAGTAAAAATGGAAATATGACACTCTTCCTCGACAAAATTGACTAAATAATTGGGGAAGCTGAGAGGCACAAAATTCCTCTCATTGCGATCCTTCTCAAGAAAACAAACGCCCTAGAAACGAAGAGAATACATTTTTCGAATCCTCAAACGACTGATTCACTCCTCATCCACGTCTTTGATCCAGTAGTTTTGGTGGAGTTTCTATCACAAACGTAGCTGCTATACTAATCCAGAAAGTGAAATCCGCTTGAATGGACTAGACTAAACCCATAATTTAGCCTCAAGCATGCACACTTTATAGCTGAAGTTAATACAGCTGAAGGATAAGTAGAATCAACGCAGGATAACTCAAATTTTCTCCGGTTACAAATGAGCAACATAGAGTATAGCACTTGTATTCGTATTAACTAACCGTATCCGTAATCGTATTCGTAGTACTAGCCTGTCGCGCTTACTGGTTCACACTTAATTTTAGCCAGATTAAAAGACATCTGCCCCTGATGACCCGGAGAGAAGACGGCTAATGTTTCTCCAGAAATCGATCAAAACCGGCTCGCTTCACTCCATAGAACTCCCATTTTATCAGTGCAAAACCGGCTTACGGACAGCATTGTTCGCTCTTCTTTGCCTGTTTCATTGAATGGTCACATGTGTTTGCTCGTCCACTGGCAAATTGGCCCTGCGGCCTTTGGAGTCGATCGATCTTTGTTTGTCCGAAGTCACAGGGTGTCTTAAACTGGAGTACTGACAAAACCGACGGGGCGTAGCTAATTATACAATTGAAGTCTGAGTTCAGCTTCGTGAGAGACAGCGCCAGCCAGCGCCGACTGGCTGGAAGGGTGCTTCTCAAGTTCATATTACTAAAGAGCCATAGTGTTACGGCCTGCAGAGGATTGATCTCAACCATGGTTTTATGCGGCTTGATTACGTCACAACGATCAGAAGAGTTTCACCAGTGCCTCTCCGTTTTTCAGCATAGATTGGCCTCATTTGCAGGACGAGATCTTCAATAAAAGGTTTGTCATGCTACACTGGTGTATGTGATTCGACGCAATACATTTTCAGGCAGAGTGCGAAATTATACCGCAGCCTCACGAAAGCGGTTCAAATAGTCTGGCGCAAGGTACGAAATGCATTTCTTCCTGGGATTCCCCTTCCTACGAATGAACAGTGTGAAATTCTCCGAAGGTGGACGAGCACTGTGTGAGATGATTCCCAGTAGTTAAGCCTCAAGCCTCGTGCACTGCAGCGAATCTTTGGAAAACTGCCGAACATCAGGATAATCCACACGTACCTTCTATGTTGAGTAGTTAGTTTCTTTGATTAAAAGCTACACAGGGACCGGATGCCATTCAAGGTGAAAAAGACCGAGTTGTCTCACACTTTTGCAAAATTTACTCGTATTCCATTTAAATTGGGACCAATCGAAGGAAGCCACCAGCCAAACTAAGGTACCTGACCCAGTCGCTGGCACAAAAACATAAGGCAGGTTGAAGTTGGGACAGGGGTATGCCTGAAAGTAATCAACAAAAACTTTCTTCGCATCAAAGCATTTGCATGAAGTAGACAGTGCTTGGAACCAGTAGTGAGATGTTCTAGCTAATTAGAAACTACTAATCAAAGTAGCAGCAGGAAAAATGAACGCATAAGTAGATCCTGTCGCGTGCGGCGTCGCCCCTCATGAAACGCAGCATTAGAGTTCAAAGTAAGATAGCACACTCTCCATCTGAATCTCCATGTGACAATTCTGTGCAAGTGGTGGAAGGCAGTTCGTCCTACGGCCACTCAAAAATCAACCGAGAGGAAATGTGCTATATTGGAACCCCTACCAGATAAAAAACGGATGCTCACTTTTCAGTCATTATGCAAGCACATATAGACAAACTGGCTGGAACAGCTTGGGAAAGTAATCCTTGCTAGGTAGAATAGCTTTGTGTCGGCAGAAGTCACCCGTGTTCCAAAACGAACGGTAGTCAGGTATTGATCTGTGTTATCGATATCCGATCGTAGCTGGTACTCTGTTTGAGGACGCAATGTGGCCATGCGGTTATTTCGGAAGCTAGTACTATATAACAACAGCAGGCGGTCAGCACATGGCTGAAGCAATCACCATCAAAAAATCGGACACCGAAACCAGTTTTGATATTGATGTTTCAGTGCTATACAACCCAAAGTTTATTTAATCATATTCAGAGCCTAAAAGTAAAAGAAGTGTTGGCGACGAAGGGATTTGGTGCCAACCTACTGCAGGTAATCTGCGGTGCCTACGCTCCAAACGCTGTCTTTGGAATCTCTTTCACACCCTACTGCCAAGTCATAAATTACCCACCACACGGTTTCCGTTAGTCTGAGGGAGCCACGGAGAACAGTGCTAGTCTCGTTATGCAATGACTCGGTATATCATGTTGCTGTAACACTTCACGAAGTGTAAAAATGTCGTCAACACTACCCTTACCCGCTCAAAATCCCGCCAAATTCCAGTGGATTAATTGATACCCCTGTAGTTGCTACATTCACTGCGGGTGCTCTTTATGAAGATCGTCAAGGAGCTTCAGAATTCATCGTCTAGTGAACCTGGTACAGAGACCGATAGGTGATCGAAGCTTTGGTTCTTCGCCACATCCGAGTTTGAAGGGGTGGAGGCACAGACACTGATAAAGGTGGTAAACCTTTTTTCGACAGCTGGGATAGGACGGCCATCATTCCCGAGTTGGTGTGGTTTGGTTGGCCCAGTACTCTCTGATCCGTACAACTGCGAATCCGACATTGTGTTCGTATCCACTTTCTTCTGTTTTCCAGTACAGTAGAGGGTACAGTAATAGCTAGTCTTTCGTAACCTCCCTAGATCACCCAGTTGGTTTTTACTGAGTTCAGTGAGGCTAATGCGGTGGCGTTCGAGTTCTCCTTCAAGAAAACCAGTTCGTCTTTCAGGCTTGTTCCCTCCACGTCTACCTATGGACGTCTACCCATGCTGACGTTGAAGAGATAGACGCATCCTCTCTCTCTTCACAGTCCGGATCATTTGCGGTAAGGTGGAGCAATCTGACCGCTCAGCCTGGAAATGAAAGCCTATTCCATGTACCCCATCCCAAGTCTTTGACTTCAGGTTCTGACACAGAGGGACGTGGAGGACTTACTCAGCCATATGGCTAACGCATACAGCAGGTGCCTTTTTTTTACATTAACTGACTTGATTTTTGGGAATGTTTCGACCGTATTGGATGATGTACCGATTTTTAAGGTCAACTCTTTCTAAGTCCTCCATTCACAGCAACACTGCTAACACAATTATGAAAATTCTGGTCATCTGGAGGAAACACCTCGCCATTATTTTCATTTTTGCCGCGGCGAACAGCAAAACCTTATCCCTCAAGAGTTCTCGTGATACTGAGACTAAGTGCTCTTCGTCAGACTGTTTCCCAGTGACCTTTCTAGCATGGCATAACCTTGATGAACTGCGTTCTATCCAGTGTAGCCGGCAAGATCACTACAGCACTGAGCCTGACCACCATGATAAAACGGAAGCTAACCGGCAAACCCGACTCCAATGCCAGCTATTCCCATAAGTTTATTTGCAATTTGCTATGACCTGGTACATGGATGTTATGCCCTGAGCATTCCTCCTCTCGAAAAGAAAGCACTCTTCCGGAAAAACCAAAACAGCTCTCCAACGGTGGACCCTTTTTAAAGACAACAATAATCCAGTTGCATTAATTCACTAATAAGGGTAAATGCAATAGTACACACCTACCTTGAAGAACAAGATTTTTCACTCGTTCATGGAGAAGATTGGCTTTGTTGACATCTTCTATTTTCGGTAGTTCTGGATAATCAAGAAGTTCCTGAAAAAATAAACATAGTCGCCTACATTCACAATATAGGTACTAACGGCCTTAATCAAAACAGCAAATTTGCTATGAGGGATGTATTCGTGCCCGACCCAACGAGAGGGGAATGATAGAAAGTACAAATGTTTCACGCTCCTCTTACGCAAGACCGCTAAGGTGTGAAGATTTTCTCGTCACAGTGGCAGACAAGAAGAATTATATCAGTTTGGAATTGTTCTACATGCCTATCTGATAAGAAATGTGGAAGGAATCTTATTTGACCGAGTAAACCTCGCTCTTCTCGATCTGGGTTTGTGTGACGGACGCAGTAGGATAGGTCAGGGAATCAGTAGATTACACTGCGCAGCTTTTACGAGGATATTAAAGAGTCGATAACTAAACTCGTATCTAACTTTTTCACAAAGGAAACTACTCACAAGGTTGCTGAAAACTCTTTGACAGCCCACGACCGGTTTCGCCCTTCTTCGGGCTCATCAGGTAGGCGCAGTCCCAGATTTTTTGTCAACCCTATGTTCTACTTGAACAGCTATCACGAATCAGTAAACCGTAAAGCAGAGATATGCCGTACTGTGAAAAAGTAAGTTTTCTAACTCACACTAAAAGTGTCCCTGTGGGTTAGTGCGAAGAATCACGCTTCTATCGGATTTCGTCTATCTGACACTCAATCACAAACGGCTATCTCTATTTGAGCTTTCTTTATGCAGGTGAAGTCAGTCCATATCGTGTCGATGAGTCAAACATCGACGTATAACTGTTCTATCCTTGTTGGGAATCATCTGCAGTGCGCATATCACGAACCGTCAGTGAGATTCGAGTTCGAAAACTCGCGGCTAGTCGTTGAAGACTAAACCATTTGACAACCACATCACACAAGTATGGGATCTAAAGGCAAGAAAACTGTCACTCAGCATCCGGTATCAGTAATTTCATGAGTCTATGGATGTCCAAAACAGTGTATTGAAGCAACATAATTAGGGTAACTCTGGTTGTAAGTAGACTAACTGATCCACCAATACGTATATTCCAATCCCGGCCAAAACCATGATCTGCATATGAGCAAAAGCGTCCAAAAAGACTTTTCGATAGCGACTTAAGAACAAGCTTAACTAGTTTACCTCGGGTGATTCTACTCAGTGCATGCAGTCCAGTATGTGGCCCCTAACAGAGCGCGCGAAAGCCGTCAAATATGATCCGTACTATCGTGAAACTAGATGAAACTCTACGGTCCTTTATATTCTAAACACTAGTATGAAGAAAATGGATAACACTAGACAAAGAACTAGGACTAGGATGAAAAAGTAGATGCCGCGGCTCATAGAGCAGGTGATATGCGGGTTCTTATGCAAGACAATGATGTTCTCGTTTGAGTTTACAAGGAATGTACACTGTCAGAATGAACAATCAATGTTATTGTTATCAATATAAAGATGCTTGCAGAACTAGGACTAGGATGAAAAAGTAGATGTCGCGGCTCATAGAGCAGGTGATGAGGGTTCTTACGCAAGACTATGATGTCCTCGTTTGAGCTTACAAGGAATGTATACTGTCAGAATGAACAATCAATGTTACTGTTATCAATATAAAGATGCTTGCTATCAATATAAAGATCTCCTGTTGGACATCCATCCAATCCTATTCGATTCTCATTGGAGAATAAGAAAAGCACCAGTATGGAAGAGAAATTTGTTTTACTTGCCAGATGTAGCTGTCCACGGAAGAGATCTGTCAACAATGAAGCGGAAGAATAATCTGCGACAGAAGTCGATCGAGGTGGTGATACGGCTTCGACTTCAAGTGAACCCTGACGGGGCCATAATCGTTTTGGCTTGTCCGGCACATTCTGAGACTGATCCTGCTGTAGGACCGTCTGGGAAAGACGTCTGAACTGTTGAGTGCCGTGACACCGAAACAAGCCACGGTTGGGTTCACAGATCTCGACGAGAATGCCGTGGAAGCGAGAAAGCCTCCCGTAATACGACTGAAACGAAGCAGAGAAAATACTAGCCGAAGTACATCCAACAGAGCAGAGCAACCCTCTGTCACTCCGGAACATCCCAAAATGATAACAGACACTACATCATCTTGAGCCCTGTTGAACTGTCTTGGTGGGACCAGTGGATGCCTAACCCATGTTCCTGATTAAAGGGCTCTACAAAAAGAATGCTGAGTAACACATTGTGCACTAACCTTCCGTGGGAATCACCAGAGATGATTTATTCGACTCACATGGACGAGAGTGACGAATTTACTCATAGTGACTATCTCCAGAACAATCTCCAAAACAATCACAGTGGGGTAATTTGTTTCCCGACTGAGGACGACCCGATCTTTGTCTACCTAAGAAGAAACGACAAGATGAAGCCACTTTCTATTGCCAGTCGACTGGATCCCAACTTCCAATAACCGAAGGAGTACTTTCCCATCTCTTCAGCCATTTTGAATAAAAAATTTGAGTGTAAAAACTCTCATGTACTGCCTACATTGCCCAAACTCAAAAACTTCAACTAAGTGTTCTCTTTCCAAAAACTTGGAGGACCACAAAGGATCGACCACCATCCTGTCGATCATTGAATTTGCAACTGGTCAGGACAAGTGAGTCGGGCTTTACGACTGATGGTGGGCCAAACGGTAAGGTTTGCATCTAATAGTAGGATGTTGGATGTCTACTAAAAGTTTTGGTTAACTTATGTAGGAAACTACGTGTTACGATCGACTATTAGGGGAGAAAATACACGAATTTGGGTTTGACTTTGGTTCTTGCTGTTCAAGTTCTTCAGCCTCTGGTTTACCTTGGGTGCCGTCCACAAAGTGTGAGTGGGCGAGTCCACGATGCGATTCCATTAGAATGGCAACCACATCGTCATCACCATTATCATCATCGACACATGGCATCATGGTTCTTGCTGTTCAAGTTCTTCAGCCTCTGGTTTACCTTGGGTGCCGTCCACAAAGTGTGAGTGGGCGAGTCCACGATGCGATTCCATTAGAATGGCAACCACATCGTCATCACCATTATCATCATCGACAGCATGGCATCAAGGTTCGAAACCGATGCTTCACGCCCCTAGGAATCAACTCACCTGATCGAAAACCATATTCCAAAAGCCGTCCAGAACTATTTTATTCACATATGGGTGGTTGAATCCTTATAGAATTGATTACCAGTCGCTGGGATATGAACCGCAGTCACCACCGAAATGTTCACACTCTCGTAACCTTTTTAGGCTCCATGTCCCGCCACTGTCAAATATTTGGTCGGCGCGTTTCTTGGTAATAAGCCTATCCTCATGTGATCACCAATTAGGGTGTGCGTCCCCTGGCTCATTACCCCAAGCAAACCTTAGTGTAGTCATGATACTGGGGCCGAAAGGCGATCCTTCAACAACACTATTGGTGAGCGTAGCGTATCCTCTCCTGGATTGCTATTTTGATGTAACTTACGGCAAGCATTCTTCAAAAAATCTCAGCTATTCTTGTGTGCAGAACGTCCTCTATCCTGGTCTCGATACTGCAATCAATAGCCAGTTATCGAAGCCTTTGTTCCAAAAGATAGAAATGACCCAGCTATAAGTCGCCAATTTCGGAAATTTCTCTGAAGCGATGCACGGCAGAACGTAAATTATCTTCTCTCATACTGTACAACACCACGTGGAGAGATTAATTATCAAGTGGAACCAACAGCGCGAAGTATAGGCAGATACCTTTCCGCTGTCTCATTACATCTACGTCTACTTAATTTTGCCTACTCACCAGTAGCTTAGTTATCTTCCGAATAACTTCTCAATCGTTCTCTCGTGTGGACCGTTAATTTTCTTGTATACATTGTTTACTAGCCAAAAACGTGAAGTCAGTGCTTCTGGAGTTCCATTCCGTTCATATGGTCCACATCAAACCGATAACCCATGTATGGGAAGACCCCTAAAACGGCTTGAATGTTTTTGCGTCACCTCTCTTCTCTATGCTACATACTGCTCCCCAAATAGCATAAAAGTCTTCCCGCTCTTGGCCCCCTGCGCCGTACTTAACGTTTGACAGTGCCGTTTGCGGTTGCAGCCGTTGAGCGCATTCGATGCGACATTCCATTCCCATACAAACTCACTCTAAAGCACTCCCTGTAAATGAGGACTAACCAGACGGTCAGTAAACAATGAGAAACAAAAGGTCCCCACAAAACGACTCCCCTTCAGCCCCAGAATACAAATCCGCAGTTTATCGCTGGTAGTTCCAGTTATGATCATTTCTTAAGTGAAAAGCAAAAACTTTTATAACTGGACGCTTTATAGATTCATCATGGCTTATTAAAGAGATTATTCCATGAAACAGGTTTTATCCTCTCATGCCGTCATTTTACTTACTAGGAAATAGGTCAGTGAAACAGCAACGTGAACCACCCAAGGGTAGTTGAGTGTCCAATTTGTGACTGCACCACCTTGTTTTGAAGTCCTTCTCTAAAAGTTTTAGCACACTTATTCTGATTAACCCAAATCGAAAAAGCACAGGGCACAAGGCCTACTCTTCTAAGTTTGCCAGCTGTGCCTACTCTCCACCGTACATGACATCCGACATGAGCGCTACTACTACTCCATGCTTGATGCAATTAAATTATTTAATCTGAATAGGCGAAAAATAGTGCCGGAGCAAAATTGTGCGGATTGGACAACGACTCGGCATCTGCTGTGCCTGTGCCCGGCGCTGACTTGTCCGTCAAGACTTAACAGTCAGGTAAGGCCGTGGAGGCTCATGGGACTAGATGTGGTCAATAGATTTGAGGATTTTGCATCCGACACTTGTCTAAAGTCGTCCTCCCGTCTTGAAGCGATTATTCTGGCGTCGGAACACACACACCTCACACACAAACAGCTTCATCTGTCTAGAAAGGATTATCGATGCTCATCCAATATACATCAACTCGTGTATCAAAGGACCAAATTCGTGTGTTTTAAAACAGTACCAGAAAGGAAAAGTTGAGCAACAGAACCTCTGGATATAACCAAGGTGAGTGAAAGACCAGCAGAAAGTAATAAGAGCGGAATCTGGCCGACCTGCTGGTAACCAAGGCAGCCACGTTTGCCCACCACAATACCCCGGAAGTGGTCCAATAATTCTATGAGATGGCCTAAGTGGTTGAAGCGCCAATTTACTGACCGGAAGGTCCGTGGTTCGAATCCCACCTCCGCCTCTCGACTTCTCCTGTCTAGGTTTGGGCAACCTGGCAGTACCCCAGCCCTCGTGCTTCCTCCGGGTGGCATGGCAGCTAGGTACCGGAAGGGTGCTACAGCAGAACGCTTTCTTTCTTTTTTCTTTTTCTATGAGAAAGTGAACACTATGGTACTAGCAGGAAGACCCAACCATTTCGTTGGATGATTTTTGTCAGTACACCACGACGACGCAGCGCAACGGGAGATTCGAACATGCCGGATGGTTGTGGGCAGCTACAGGATTCACCGAGGTGAAAGCACATCCCGACACTAGTGCTTCTCCTTGGTGTCGGCTAGCCAGACTAAGCACCTCACGACAAAGATAGAACTGACCAAAAAACTGGTCAAAAGTGGACGAAATTCCCGAAGATGCCGCATCCATATCATGCATTTCAATTAAGCTTCAAAGGCTCATGGAAATGGAAACGGTTCATGGTTCACTCAATGGGAACCAGTAAAGTAGCAGCATAAAACCTTCGTTAGGTAAGTTGTGGATGAAGTTTTTCCGAAATCCAGGTATATTTCAGCATAACGGCAGATAAGACGCGAAATTCTGCTTTGCTGCAGGTAAGGCTTGACCTAAACATACACTGAACCGTTACCTTGTAACCAACGAACGAAAGCCTTCCACCGTTTGATTGAATTGCATCATATTATAGAGCGCAGGTTCCTAACACCAACAGTTAAAAGTTCAAAGCCCACTGAGTATTGACTGGATAGAATGTCGGCAGGGGACTTCCTGGGGTTAAAACGGCTAAAATCGTGTACGAAGGCGGATTAACAATGAGTCCTTGCTAGAGCACCTTTCTTCTACGGATTTAATACCACAGAGCCGGCGGATTAACAATGAGTCCTTGCTAGAGCACCTTTTTTTTATACGGATTTAATTCCACAGAGCCTTATCTTTGGAGGCTAAAATGAAAAACATTGGATAGCCACACAGCACTTATACGGTCTTCGTTTCGCGTTTATTTGTCGTCCGCCTATTTTAATGCCCATCCGAGAAGGAATCACCATCCGAGTGGAGTATAAATCAGACATCCCACAGCGACATAAATGCACTCATTCACATAATTCAATATGACCCTACGTCAGCAGCCCACACAAATCTCACAATGGAACAGATTACCCAGTCGACGACCTGATGCTTTTAAAACGAACATCCGATCAGAATGAGTTGGAAAAAAAGCCAACAACAAAGTGCTCCAATTGGAACTCCAGTGCATGAGTAACTCATCTGAGTTAGTTTGAGTTCAGTTCATCAGCAAAAAGCGATGTATCAAAGATGCGCTGTTTCCGGCTACCACAGTTTCGTTTATAGGAAAATAGAGGAACAGATCGCCGCCAAAGTAGACAGGCAACAGTTAGAAAAGAAGACAGCTGAACAGCGCGGATTCACGCTGTGCGTAAGACAGAAATGTGTCAACTCAACGACGTACAGACACATCAATAACATGCTTCCGGTTAGCCAGAACACGAAGTTAACTATCCGATTATCATCCATTGAGTCGGGGAATTATTAGAAAGGTACACCGAAAGTCGACGGTAACCAACCTGTATGAAGTATGAATATACACATTTTCATATAAACATACATTAACGAGTGACGTCTGGTTGAACTAAGAAAACTGCACAAAATCATCAACAGTGCAAAGGAGTTGTTCGAACAAATGGCTAATAGCCAGGAAGCAACGTCTAACGGCCTTAGATCCGGTTACAAGCTAACTTATTTGGAAGGGGTCGTTTGTGTTCATCTGGCGGTTTTCATCCCACAGAGGTGACAAGATGGCGACACACATGAATTTAATACTGCCAGTATCCATTCGAGCAGAACAAAGTACTCCCTTTCACATTCACAAAGATGCACCGTGCGGTTCAGGTCATCTGCTCTACAGGAACAAGCAAACTAATACACAACGAATGGGGATGCAAAACGTAACTCTTTCTACTCAGTTTGCAACGGAACCGAAGAAGTAAATCGATTCAACCGAATGAAATGCTTAGCAAAAAAATATTTTTAATTGATTCGTAAGAAGATATGCCATCGTGTCTAATTTATGGGGAATCCTCATGAAGATCGCCTTCCTGCCCACCGATGTTTGTGTGTCTGTAATGAGTGGCTCCGGACAGGCGTTGTTAATCAACACATTTTCGACGTAGCTCAGTTCTGCGCCATGCGTACTTGGTGAGCTTGCTGTGTCAAACAACGACGACATTCTGCTGTTGTTTTGGTTGTGGTACTAAACTGAGTCCGGAAGTAATGACCGTATCATGTCTTGTGTGTTGTAAAGAGCTGTCGTTTCGCTGCTTCAAAAGTACCAAGACAAGGCAGAAAATGTCCGTTTTCGCCTAGTGCAGTGACGCGAACAATGAGTTCTAGCAGTGAAAATCGATGACAGGTCCAAACCAATCAGAAGGAATACATTATCCCTGGGAACTAAGCATAGTGCAATAAGGCAAGCTGTAGTGGAGATCCTCGACGGTCTGTGGCTCAGTGCTTTGTGCAAGATCGCGATAAAAACTTGGCGTATTCTGAACTGATCCGGAACGTCAAATACACATTGGTTCCAGAGGTTCGTTCTCTCCTCCAAAACAAACCAGCTTCAAGAATTCCTTTGGCTCGGTACTTTCGTGAACCGCATGATACTTCTAAAACCGCAGGAGAATAATGCGAATCCACTAAAAGAAACACATCCATACCTTACCTAATCGAAGGAAGGAAAGAAACGTGAACTAGCAAAGGACGCCACAACTCTACAAACGGTGTACTGCCTTTGGTTCTCCCAAGGTCACCAGAACAGGTATACATACTAATTCTACAGCAATATCTGCAACTGCCTCTTTATTGGGGACACAGGTTGGTAGGTTTGAAAAGAGGATATCAAATACACCTAGTTCCTAACCTGGCGCAGGCGGAAAATCCTCACGGTTAAACGTCGATTACCTCAAAAAGAAACGAGAAGCGGTAGGTCGAGGGAATCAAAGAATTCTGAATAGCATCGCATCATCAGTTCGAAATCAAGGCATCAACCTGATATTAATGTAACATAGTCAAACCGAGTCCACTTGAGGATGATTAACAAGACTGCGTTGTTGAGCTGGGACTTCCACTTTGAACAGAATGAGTTCGAGCACATCGAAAATATTCTCCCCGTAAGTATTCCAAACCAGGACAGTTTTCTTACGTGGCTGCGAAATACACGAGCGTATGCATAGCACTAAGTGCTATGCCTGAGTATGAATTTCGGGACCCAGCCTTTCCAATTTTTTCCTTGGTTTCCTCATCATTCCGACCGGTTATTCCGCAGACAGAACCAAATCGGTAGTGCCGAGAGAAACCGCTATGTCGCTGTAACTTTTTTCAACTTTTCTCCAAGCGAAACATCTAATCGACCTCGCGCAGTTTAAATTAAACAGATTATCCTAACTCGGCCAACAAGCATCTCAAGTGATAACCAATAACGAAAACTGGTTAATAAAGTGTGACAGTAGGCCTCCAACTTTGGCCAATTCGGTGGGTTTGTGACAAGTGATTAGGTCGAATCGTACTTTATTGACCAGGTCTCGAGATTAGTTGTTTCAGATTGGGATACAACGACAAAACATGACAGGTCGTCTGCAAAATTTTCCCAACAAAACCAGCTTTCGCCAATGACAAACAAACGGCCCCTGATTGTACAGTACAGCCAACCACTTGTCGTGAGGTACCAAGCAACAAGGAGTCCAAAAGATGGAATTCGGTGTACCGCTAAACTGAGCCGAACAAACAACCAATACGAAAAAAAACTGCATCGTCGCTAAAGATTTAATATTCAAAAGATTGAAAAACAGCAGGGGAAAACTAACAATATACACGAACTAAGTTCAGTTTGTTTCGTCTGTTTTTTGAGGGCCAGATCCCAGGAGGGGAGAGCGTACTACCTCAATTGGTTTGGTAGAACTATCGATTAAAAGTTTCAACTCTTGGGCTTTTTGTTCAGCTTCAAGTAAATCTTGGGTCGTCCGCTCCTCTTCTGCAACCAACAAACGGCTAGCTTGTTTGTCTGCAGGGTCGTAGATGTCCAATCGACGTGGTGGTATCAAAGCGGCTGCGACGTATCGACCCTCAGAATTGAGGAAGTTGAAAGTTCCAACGGCAGCTTGCTGCAAATTGTGATTAAGAAAAGGGAACACAGAGATAAATAATGCCCGCGAATGATTACATCGATTACTGAGCGGCAATAGACTCAAGTAAAGTAGCTAAGAAAATCCATAGGTGCTTGCTTACTCAAATAGTATAATCGACACTGTAGACAAGAAGATTCTGATTCTAGCGACCGCTGTCGCCATTAAGGAGCTCAGACACAAAGTAACCTCTGAAACGCGAGAAGACAACAGATCTTTTCAAAAAATAGGTTGACTCGAAGCAATGCAGTTGTAACAAAGTTGACAGCTAGGTCAATAGCCCAACCAAGCGGGACTACTTTGACCGGGTCCTATGATCCGTTTTTGTGGAGGGTTCGTAATCCTTTCACCAAGAAAAGGGCCAATATGTCTCCGAGACAAGGATGAAGTTGCTTGGCCCGAAAATTGTATTTTTACTTGGAGGCATGCGATGTCTCAAGATGTTTTCAGTAGAAATCAAAACGAAAAAAACATTTCCGTGCACATACCAGACCCTTTTGAAAGCTACCGCGTTTTCCTAGATCGGTTATACACTCTCGGGAGAGTGAAAGCAATGAAAGCGTTCTTACCTGTCCGCATTCATTTGACCTGTATTTATTAGGTGATTTAAAAACAATACACAATAGGCTAATGACTGTCTGCAGAGTGTCATTAATTGGCCAGTACAAATCGTACTTATGTATGAAAAAGAAAGAGACAAGCAGCAAGCGAGTATAAAGGGAGATCACTCCGGTCATATTTAGGTACCTGTGTACATGGGCGCATGCATACTGCTGACACTTTCCTAGTGATGTTTCAACCACGATTACGTTAGTCCTGTCCAGAACGTGCAGCTAGTTTAGCAGAAGAGTATCCATTAGTCTTGTCTGTTTGCAAGGACTGGATGTCCACATCCTAACGACAACTGATTCAGGTGTTTCCAGGGTACATGTGCATGTATGTTTAGATTGGAGTGAAAAGCTCTATATCTGAGTTTAAAAGCAGTATTCGTATCTACCAAGTGAACAATAATGGCGCTATAAGTGTTCCTGTGTTATCACCTAGCAAGCTTTTTGGATATGGTTCACGGGTGTGAGAGACAAGCTGACAAACTGCATGACCGACGTATGAAGCAACACAAACATACTTGGAGGAACAAACAATCATGGATGAGATCAAAACCGGTGGCTTGCCCTTTTTTCTTCCCACTCTGTACCAGCTTGTTTCTTGTGTATGTTCCTCCTTTATTTACGCATAAGCAGGTGTGCTGATACTCAGGTGCTCTATTGATGGACGAGTACACACGTACTTTAGACCCTAGTCAAGGATTACCTGTGGTAGAATGATGTTCATTTTACATAAAAAGACTCATCTCAGTAGTAAGAATAGGAAACAATCAGTTGAGGGCAAAAGTTTCGCGGTCAATGAAGCTCGGAGGGAGGTGTCAGAATTATGGAGTGAGGTGGAATTGCCTGTATCTCTTGAATGTACCGGTTTTGAGCAGTTTTTTCGTATATCCCCTGAGCAACCTTGGGTAGGTAAAAAGGTAAGCTGCTTGTTCGGTAGGAGGAAATGTGCGCTGGAGACTCACTCAGGTGATAAAATATGCTCAGAACTAGTGGAATTAACTCAGGACGTCTTGCGTCATACAGCAATACTCAAAGATGGATACTTCCAACCACAAAGTTATCAGTATAAAAAGAACCCTTTCCAAATTTACTATAGCTGGGCGGAAAAGAAAAGTTTGTGCTTTCCAAGGGGAAACGTGTTCGAGAGGAGCTTTTTACCGGTCCCTGTTTTTACGGTTGCTATCAAACCGTACATGCAGAGTGAATCGCTACAATATTACGTTTCTAGCGCGTGACTGTCCATCACACTCCCCTTTCACCTGTGCCTGCTAGAACCAGTATACGCCTCCTGTATATAGGCAGTTTCTGGTTAGATAACCGAACGTATGAGCACATAAAAAGCCTGGGGGAATAACCGGAGCAAAACGACCATCAGTTGCTTACAATACTGTAGCAAACGCCACAAAATAAGAAACAGAGACGGAATCCTCAGCTATTTAGTCAAGCATAAAGAATCGCAGAATATTGGATAACCACACATTAAAAGGAATCTGTATAGTGGCTAGACCCGATTCATATCAGAGCAATAATTAACCTCATGTACACACCTGCACATTTGCATGTAAGGCTACAGAGTGAAACGAAAAAAATACTTACTTATGTGACTTGGTTTTCGGAAGCCAAGCTTTTACGAAGTAGACTATCATAACCGAAGCCTGACTTACCGTAGGAAGCACTTCCACACCAAGATTGCGTTTATTGCACATAGATAATATCCGTGGGTAGTCAACTTGAACACTGGTTTCTCCCTTGCCAATCACCAAAAACTCTTGTAGTAAGCAACAATAAGTGGAACAGTTACAAACCTAGCTTTGGCTCTAGTAGAAAGAAAAGAGACAGTGAATCTTCGTTAATGTCATTCGCGTCGCGCACCTTGAAGACAACTATTGGACGTCAGAACAATCTCGAATACATACATTCCAGCACATGGCGTTCCTGGGAAATGCTGCACATGGTCCAATGATTCGTGTTCCTGAGTTCAGAATGAAGCCATGCTGATTATAGGCTATAAAGTAAACTCCAGCAGATCCGTAGTTGACTATATCCGCTTCCACTGAAGGTGTCTGTTTTCCAGGCAGAACAAGGTGACCAACATCGCCCGACCTAGCAGAATTATTCTAATCGCGGCTACCTTACCCAAAGCGGACTGACGAGCTGAAAATGTTGTTACGATAGATACTGGCAATCCTCCGAAACATCAGAATTAGGAGAAAAATGCGGATTTTTCTAAACAGTATTCATCGCTGATCGGGTAAATTGGAAGAAACAGAAAACAGCAGAAAATATAATGCATGTATGAAAACGTTTCTCTAGCTGCCTCGACATGATTGTTGGGCGCTTGGCTCACTGTCTCAGTTGTTTCCATAGCGTCTACAGATAAATCATTTCGTGTACGTCCTGTTCAATCCCACATAATGGTGACAATCACGAAAAGCGGCTGTATGGAAGCGATGAGTCCCAAAGATATTCACAGTCACGTAGTCCTGAATCGTGCAAGACCGATCAAGCATCAAACAGCGATTTGTGAGGCATCTGACAGTGTGGATTTCAGTGCGAATCAACGGTAGCTGACACTTCACTCAAGTGTTGGAGCTCTCTGCTTGAAACTTAACATAAAAGAATAGGGGCCGGAATTGGGCATCCAGATCACCCGACAAGATAACTATATCCGTCCTACAAATACGTTCACTTGCATATTTATTTGGTTTTGACGACAGACGCCTGAATCACCTGTTTATGATGTTTTAAGCAACTGGATGTGCTGCACAAGGCTGTTTAATATTTCAGTTGGCGGAAACTCGGGGACTACCTGATGGGCCCCAGAAAGGGAGTTTTCAGCAGCCTTATGAGCAGTATGTTACGTCCATATATCCGTCCTACTTGCTGACTGAAGCAGTCGTGAGAGATCTTGATAAAACTCGGGCTTCTCAGTCTCAGAACTGCAGTCTGTTGAGACCATGCTAATAGGACACATAAATACCGTTTATCGCATCGACTTGCATTGATCATTATTCAGCCAGACAACCGCACAGGACTAAGACGATTGCTTACTGGGATACAGTTCAGTAGGGCGCTTTTAGCTTTTAAGCTGAGTGCAACTCCTACATCGTAGGTGCCAAGAACTATCGCGTCAGGATCACTAGACACCCGGAGTTAAATGTGGAATACCTGTGCTTGTCCTAAGGGGCTTGAGGTAAAAGACCGGCGTGGCGTCATGCATACGTGTTTCGCAGACAGAATAAAAACAAAATCGTTCAGCTGTGGCGCAGTCTCGGTTCCTAGCTGCCATGTAAACAGGAGGCACGGAGGCTGGCATATTGCCAGACTGCCCAAGCCTAGACAGGAGAAAAAGCACGTCGACAGACAGAAGCAAGGTTTCAACAAGAGACGCCTATTGTCCAATTTGACTTAGAGTACGGGATTTTTGAGGCTGCAAAGTGGATCACATCATCCTAGGTTATTAAGTGATTATTTTGTTCATTCTTCTGGACGATGGTTTAGAGACGGGAGAATAGATAGGAGACTGGCGGATGGGTCAATCGCACGGCGTCATCCAATGTGTGGGGAGTCAATCAATCAATCAACTTATCGGCTATAAACCGTGTGCCGTAAGCACATTGGTTCCAGCTGCTGCAGTTTCGATCCCCGGAAAACGGGAAAGTGGAATATACAACCAAGCCTTGGAGGCGAAGGCCTGTTCGGTTTGTTCGGAAATTGGAGAGCTACGCATTAAAGGCAATAGCTTTGATGCAGTATCGCCATTCACTGCGCGATTGGGCAATTTCCACCACTGCCATTAACCACTGGTGGTTTGAGTCCCGTGGTCCTCATCCAGAGAAACGGCAGTTGTCCACCCGAATAAGTTTACTGGTTAGTGTCTTCATACTTCGTTGCCAGGTCATACACTATCTACCTCTCGGTCGCTTCCACTCAATACAAGGCTGTGAGAAAACGGCACTGTGAGGCAGACGGTCTTCTGGCATGCGGATTAAGTTCCTTCTTCCTAGGACCATCTGACGTACTTCAGCATTACTAATCCGATGTTCCCACCAGACCTGATCAATGCTGCAGACACCTATTATCAAACACTGACGGTTTCCGTATGTCCTCTGCGCGTAGGAGCCAGGTCTCTGATCGATAAAGCAGTATGGATCACAACATCGCAGTGTAACTCTTCCCTTAACGGACAAGCTCAAGTCACATCGGCGTCATAGTTTTGGAGTTTGGCAAAAGCCGCCCTGCATTTTCCATGCCAGAAATGAGCTCACCTCCAGCCCGTCTACCAGAACGTATACAGTTATCCAAGTAAACCAATCAATCTACCTAGTTGATTGACTCACCTGCAAGCATGAGGTGTGGGTTTCATCCCACCCAGTTTTGTAGCATTTTAAACTTTGAAGGTGTGAAGCGCATGCCAAACCGTGCAGCAGGGTTATTTGAGTTAGGTGTAAACAAAGGCCGGTGAGCGAGTAGCTACAAGGGAGAATGACACTTGCAAGTTGCCCGAGCCGAAGACGGTTTGATTGAGCCTTTGGTCCAAAAGTCTGACCGGCAGTGCAATGAAAGGGTGTAGGAGGGTTTTGTTCGGGAACCCTATCCATAGCCACTGAAACTTGAGGCATCGGTTGTTAGGGTTTTCTTGAGGGACTCTTCCCAAAGCCAATGGCTCAATAGTCTGACTGACTTGGTTCAAGGGGCCGGCCTAACCCGAGGACGCAGAGAATGGGGCATTGTTATCTCACCCCCAATGCGACTGCGCACAGGTGGCTTTTGAGCAGCACCGGACTCTTCGGCCTTAAAAGTAGTTCGACAGTAATTAATAAGGCGCCAGCGGTCATGGTCAGTCGTTTGGTGATGGGAGTGTGCAGTTTCAGAGGCAACCTTTTCTAGTGTATCTCTCCTTGGAGTAAGACAGGATTGCTGCTTCCGATGACATGGGCATGCTAGTCGTTTGGAGGGAACATCTTACTGGCCTCAATCTGCTATCGCATAAGGCAGCATGACTTTACCTCCAATCGCCTCAAAATACGATTACTCGCATTAAGGGGACTCGTTGGTTTTGGTCAGGCTGCTCACGGTTGGCCTTTCTAGCATGATTGAGCCTTTAGAGACTGAGTTCGAGTCAGTATAGTTCGGCGGATCAATGCAGCCTAAACACCACAACAAGGTGACAGCTTTAGGTTGGGTTACTAGTGGAGCGAATCGGAATCGCTACACAATACTCACTTACGGACCGTTTCATTACGTATGGTGACCAGCTATCTCAGAGATCATATCAGAGAGGCTAACGCTCACTGTCCCAGGTTGGGACTGCTCTCACAATTGTTCTTCTGGCTCAAAAAGTAACGCAAGTTGACGAATTTCATGCGCGCCCTGGTGACGCGTACAGTGACTATATCTGCCAGTGCAGTCGACACCTATGCACACAAAAGATACGCGTACAGTGACTATATCTGCCAGTGCAGTCGACACCTATGCAACTGTCACAAAGATCAAAATTAGCAGCGAAATCGGACAATGGGGTGAGGAATCTAGTGATATCTTGCAATTTGAATGAACAACCACACGCCGAAACATGAGACCACTTCCAACATTCGAGTAGTTTGTGATTCGTCCCCATGATTAAAGCTTAGCAATCTCTCTCCAGGTTTCGACATCCAGATTCGCGGTCCCTTTGAAGGTACACTCAACGAAGATGTTCAAGACAAAATCGAATTAAAATAGGGGAGGGGACATCTAAGGGGGAACCCCAATAGTTGTGGAGATCGTTGAACAGGTCGCGGGCCATAGCTTAAACAGATGTAAATAAGCAGCAGGAACAATGGTAACAAACGTCGAGGGCACCCCTCGTTGGCCAAGTATATATAGAAGAGTCGGCTTGTCCACGGAGTGCAAAGCTCCCTCGAATTCGAGGAAAACCGCTACAATCGGTCAAATGCTCAAGCATTTGACTTGGTGTAAAGATATAATCAGTTCATCAAATATCGGGCAGAAGTCTCGTTAGTGTTCTCGGACTCGCGTGAGGTCAGATGTTGGAGCATAATTAACGCTCGCAGCCATGCTAAAACTGTAGTAAGACTTATATCCCTATGGTTGGAACAGTTGATTCGGATACCTTTTTTGAACAGAGGTACAACGACTGATTGGCTTCAAACTGTTGGAACGCACTCTCGTGCCCAACTCATTTTAAACAATCTGGTCACCATCGCCTTTGAATAATACTGATAGCGGCTCTTTTGTCCAGCAGCCCAATGACGCTTCAAGACACAAAGGTATACTAATACTTCAGATACCGACCATAGCTCTGAAGTGAGCAGACTGAATGAAATGCACACGCACAGACGACCAACTACGTTATCGTCCAAAATATCCGGCCCGATGGCCCAGACGCCGGTTGTTCTTAATCGATCCTGCGACACTATCACTAGCCAGTTTTTCGTCTCATTTTGCTTATCAGGTGAAGGAGTTCATGGGTATTCTCAGTTGCACTAGCTGCCTTCATTTCCAGAATCCTCTGATCCCTCGTTTTATTCGCAAGCAGACAATGCTTGAGCATTTATTACCCTTCTAGCCTAGTTATGGTTAGCGGGCGAAAGTATGCGCCACCTCGTATTGAAGAGCGACAGTGACAGACAGTGACTGGTCTAAAATTTGAAAAACACTACAAGCCGAAATTCCGTCAAATGGATGGCGCGACTTATCTCATTCTCATTATGAATGGTGCTCCCTGAGGATGCGGCTATGTTGATCTGGCCTGATGTGATCAGTTGATTTATGGGTCAGAAAGTTTCTCAATGAGCAAGCAAGAAGTTTGTTTCTTCGGTCTCTCTCGGAGGAAGGTACGACATGTATCAATGTGAGGTGTCCAAAAAAACTGACAGCCGAGAAGAGCCCTGACACCACCTTCTAACGGGTCAATGATTATCTATCAGGAGGGGAAAGCTAGGTAGCGCAGCGGCGTCCATTGTATCCGAATCCAACACTACTGGGGAACAGTAGGTGATCAGTGAGGGGCTGCAAAAGACGAACACTACTGTGTGTAATGAGTCGAGTTGAACGGATCAGTAAAAAACAGACCAGTAAGTCGCAACTTTGATGACCGAGACGTTCAGCTTGCACAATGAGATCACCAACGACCAGGACAATCCCGATGAAATATCCTTGATCGCGTCAGGGCTACGGCTGGTCGGTGTACATGCGAAAACTACGGATAAAGAACGCCATTGATATCGATCAGCCTCTATCTCTTAAAAAGTCTCCAGCCAATCACAAGAGGGGTTACTGGGACCCCATCTGCGAGACTGTACTGCACCAACACTTAAAGTATTCTAAATCTCTTTCGCATCCTTCTGTCAAGTCATACGCTGTCTACCTCGCGGACTGCACCATTCTGAAGGGGCATGGAGAACGTTCGTTTCGGTAGACTGTGTCTAGAAATGCTTAGCACATGGCCAGGCTACCGCATTTAATGGTGCTGGATGTTTCCGCGATTGCTGGGACCCCATCTGCGAGACTGTACTGCACCAACACTTAAAGTATTCTAAATCTCTTTCGCATCCTTCTGTCAAGTCATACGCTGTCTACCTCGCGGACTGCACCATTCTGAAGGGGCATGGAGAACGTTCGTTTCGGTAGACTGTGTCTAGAAATGCTTAGCACATGGCCAGGCTACCGCATTTAATGGTGCTGGATGTTTTCCGCGATTGAATTACCCACCGCACAACCTAACACCCATTTTCTAATTGCCTCGTTACGCATCTCTTGACGCCATTTGACAACGGAAACGCTTTTGAAGCATTGTTGACCAAAATCCTGAAGCTACCGTCCGCAGAGGTCGCATGTCGAAACTCAGGGTTTTGGCTGAGTGAGGAAGAACAGACTCGAGCGCTAACAGCTACATTAACGCCGGCATAACCTGCTGTAGCAGACACAAAGATGCCTGAAGTTTGCAGACGGCAACTTCCATATGACGAAGGCGGATGGGATCTTTAAGTGGGACTGGAAGGAGTTAAGTGATGTTGAGTAAAGACGGGGGGTGTCAGTATTGGCTTGTATTCGCTTAACGGCCCTGCTGTATGTAGCGAAATAAATGATTCAGCAGAGAGCGTTACGCGAAGCTCACTGTGGTGTGAGAATAGTGTAGACCATGGTTGTATATGGGCTGAGATGCTGCCAGTGCAGCCTTACTTAAACAAGAAGAGGGGGCCTTTAATCAAAGCCTTTTTCCCAAAAGACTGACCACACTGTAGAAGTTGGAGTGAAGCTACCGGGGTAGGTTCCTTTAAGGGATATTCTGCCATACGTGTCCTGAGAGACTGTTAATCTAACATCTATCCACTGACCAACCTATAAAACTCCATGAGTGCGACATAGACACACTATTGTAGCTCCATGGGCCAAAGGGATACAAAATCCATTATGTGCTCCCTCGGTAAGTTTTATTTTCTTCATGATAGGAGGACGTTTATCGATGGGAGGGCGAATAGGTCTTTAGAGTTTCATTGTGTCAATAAATGGTTTATAAGGGGAGAGTGATANGCTTGTTTTTAAACAAGTAAAGCATTGCTTATCCTTGAAAACCCGGACTCAGTTCTGGCTCTTTCTCAGACACATTCTAAACGTCTCAATTTACCTGTCTAAGAACACAATGGACCCGAAGCTACGACCTCGTTCTTCGACTCCACTCTTGATGCTGCCGATGGTTTCATTCTTGATCGCTAACTATACTATCGTCACCAGTATTCCTGGAAGACAACTGTCTTTCACGTGATTTAGTAGGAAACAATTGGCTCCAGTACTGCATTTGATACAACCATTTCTACTCCAAATACTAATTTCTCGCTAGCAATTATGCGCCTGTATTTACTTCCTGGAATGCCAGATAAGATTCCTGAGGCAGCCTTCAACACACAAACAAATTCGGCCATCAGGATGATATAGTCCCTTCTTTCCAGCTGTACGTGCAATCCTAGAATAACATGCCATTGTCCAGGATTCTGAACTGACTCGCAGATAGTTGTCAGAATCCGGTACGGGAATAGGATTACCTGAGTGTATCCTTGCCTGCAACGCGGGAAGATGAGGCTAAGAATGGAGTCACAATTCCCCCACAATTATACCCTAATAGGTTTTGACTGTTCAACCCTTTGCACATCCATTATAGACAAACCAGCAGTTTTGCCCCATGTATATTGTGAACCCGTTCCCGTTCACATTTGTATCATATAAGATCACCTACTTTAACCCCGAAGATCTTAATACCAAACGTCTTTTCGACAGGCGTCTTGACCGCCGAAATCATGTCCTTCACTGAACGTACGGCGACGCGGGAATTCGATTCACAGGCGACGTCCGGTGAGTCCATCTAAAACAAGTAAGCAAAAACACCCATGTTTGTACATGTAGCCTAAGGTGCGAGTGTGCCATTATAGGAAATGTTCCGCCTCTGGACTTTTCGGTCCGATCCGGCTGTCATGATTTTGTTATGCTTATTGTTATACTTACCATACATGCACGTATGAAACCTTTGTATAAACGTTTCAGCTCGTCCACGCTTGTTTTCTAGACAGATAGAGCGTTGCTTATCTCCGGAAACCAGGACACACAGAATGTTAATGAAAGCTGGAGGAAGACCGGCTTACCACTGAGCCTTGAAAGCCGCGCCACTGAGTGGCTGACCAGTATCACTTAACCGAACAGAACAGGTACGTTGTTGTAGATAACAATATATTCTGAGAAAAGTCGCCCGGGATCCCAGAGGTGGTTAGTTTTCTAAACCACAAAGCATAATACATACAGTCAAGTGCCTCGCAGGATATCATGGTTGTTTGCCTTACAGGAGTCGAAGTGTAACGTCAGTATCAACCTCTCCCTCAATTTACTTTGTCCACATATCACTTGAAACAGGTTGGTCTGGCAGGAGCTGTTGTCGGGATCCGTGCTGCAAGGCACGCACCAAACTGATCGACAATGGCGGACCCCATGATTTTAGACAGGAGAGGGTTGAGAAGAACAGGCCGGTAGTTTTCCAAGTAGGAACTGCTTCATGTATACACTAGGATGAGATACTGTCAGGGTCCGTAAGTCTAGACGGGAGTAGTTGAGATGTCGAAGTTGGGTACAAACCATGGACCATCCGGTTAATAAAAAAATAATCGTTCAGCTATAACACCCTTTTGGGGCTTAGCTACCGTGTCACTCGAACTTACTAACTGGACCATCCGGTTAGTAAGTTCGCACCTGAATGACTACACAATTTCGAATTCCTGAGCAATATCAGATGGCAAGATCACCCACCAGGACGGACAGAGTTCTTGAAGTGGTGTTATCACTTCAAGCAGCAGAGTTATCACCTTGTGCTTGATTGCCTGGTGTCGTTCTCGCTTGTGAGTAGTTTGTGAGTAGGAAGAGCAGCAACAGCAGAAGCGACAGATATAAATGCGTACGGCGTGGGCAGAGCATTTTCCATTTCCTTTGACGGACGTGTTGTACTGCTGATAGTTTGCGGGAGCTATTCCATGGTTCACCGTTCTGACTTGAATGACATGCTTGTGGTCAGTGGTGAACATGGCCTTATCAGCTCCACCTGTTCTCGCGAGTGCAATAAATCATGATTTCCAATGAGTACTCATACCGCATGACAACACATGGAGTCTTAGTGAGGCTGCGCCAGGGTTCGTCTCCTTCGATGACACTATGGAGGTGTGGGTAGTCACAGCTTGGAAGCCGAACTTGGACAAGGTTATCATGACCAAGAGCTGTCCCAGATTGCCTTGGCTGACTGCAACTCCGGGAATGCCCAACAACCGCACCAGCTCCTGTAATGCAAGAAGGATTTTACATAGTTCATGTACGGGAAGCTGTCGCGTTCTATGTAGTCGCATACGTTACACGTATCGGGAGACGAGAATATGGGCGCCAAAAACTAGGGGTAGCTAAAAGCATACATCGAAAGCTTCTATGTAGTTAGCATTGGATTGTGAATTAAATTGTTGTTGGGTCCCTTGGAATTCGGAGACTGTACAACATAGGTGCAGGGTGGAGTGGAGCTGACCACGACCAAAATCTGTCCATCAAGAACGGTATCATTAAGTGAGCAACCGGGGAGAGATGGGATGTCGACTTCCGGTATGAGCGCATCTGATTGTTCTCGATTCGGGGCACCGGGAAGAGCCAAAAAAGAAAGCAACATCCATATCGCTCAAGTCTCAGCCGCTTGACAGACAATTGTCTCAAGGCAAATTTAGTAGTTGGTGAACGAGGGCCTGTACAGTTGTCTCCACCTAGGTCAAATTGAGTGAAAGTTTAAGCTGCTGCGGAACAGAAGCACGAATCTGTTTGGAGACCCACCGCTCTTAATGACCGAATATCGCGTCGACTGAACCGATGTGTCACGTGGGGGTGTAACGCATTTGAAACTTGACTGAATCTGCTTGCACATCTCTCATATGACCTTATACGTGCCTCTCCCTCTCTCCCCCTATTGCAGGTACCACGGACGAACCACCTCTGGAAGAACCAGAGACGTTTCAACTGGGCGACGATTTCCCGCTCTGGTCGAGTCGAATGAAGGCATTCCTTACACTGGTACATCCGCAGTATCACGAGTATTATATCCTGTCCCATCTAGATGACCCTGCCGCCCGTCGTGTACTTTATTCAGGCGTTCCGTCGTCTGCACCACCGGACATCCTCTGGACTAACTTGTCATGCCTGTTCGACACACGACCGCCGAGTCATGTCCCTCACTCCTTGCCCAACATCAACCCTCTGCCCAGCACCTCGATGCTTCACTCTCATCCTTCGTTCCGCAAATTTTCTCCCACTACTTCCACACCTGATGTTGTGTCCAGACTTGGGTACTACAACAAAACCGCCCGCGCAAGTTGATCACACACTTGGCGTCACACAAGCGGCTTATTCAAGTCCCGATAATGAAGTTGATAATAACGAAAAGCCGCCAAGAGAGACGGAAGGGAACACAGCTCGGACTTTACCTGATAACTTGAAGCAAGTGCATGAAGTGGCAGCCAACTACACAACACGTCATGTTGGTGATGTGGACGAGCGGAACCCAGCAGCTCACACTGAAGACGACGAAAACAATCAAGCTGTAGAAAGCAAGCAACAACAAACAAAAGTGGCGCTGGACGCGAACTTCAGTGCACAGATGAAGATGGACAACGCATGTAACACGAACCTGGACACAGTGGTCAACAGAGCAGACGTCTCTATAGTCATCTCACCAGCTGGGCACACAGAATATGCTGTCCATCAAACAGATGCAGTTTCGATCATCCCGCTGAATTTGACCCGTCAAAACCAAGACTTCCGTTGCCACTGCCAGCACTTCTGGAGACCGGCACCTTTTGGCTGGACAAACCCGCCTTAAAGTTGCCAACTCAGGAGGCAACGTGAGTAACGTGTCGCATCGAATGCCACTAAGCAAAAGAGCTCCTCAACGCACGCTACAGGGGTGTAGCGTGGGACGTCAGGAAGTCAGCGGTATTCGATGTTCGAGAGGATGTAGCGACGGCACACGTCGGCTCTGAAATGTGCAGATATACGGACTGGTATTAATGAATCCACACGGTATACACAGCACACATGCGCACAGGTCGGGTGGGACAGAAAAGAACACCGGAGCGTGGTAAAGACACACGTGCATAAAACCGAAACCGAAACCGGCAAACGGAGGTACAAAGTCCGGTCAAGGTCAGTCAGCGGGGTGTACAAGAGGGTACCTCTGTCCTGATCGGGGCTCATGGTGGCTCGTCTGTGGTACCTGAAATAGGGGAGAGAGGGAGAGGCACGTACAAGGTCATATGAGAGACGTGCATGCAGACACAGTCGAGTTTCAAATGCGTTACAGGTATATGGACCAAAAAACGCGCCCCGCGATTTGTCGGAAAGTCAGCCAATCGGCTTTCAGGGATTCACGGATTGATACACAGGCTAGAGGCCAACGGCCCAAAANCGTTTTTGTTCTTGTCGGTCAATGGCTGTCGTTCACCTGAAAGACACAGGTGAAAAAAGGGTGTAGCACTGCTCTTTATGTTCTCAGCGCGGTGCAGTATGCTTGCCAGCGCGAGGGTTCGCATAAATAAGTGTCTAATATGCTTTAAACTGGGTTCTAGAAGGAACGTGAACAACCGCCGGAGGAAGGTCATTCCACGCACCTACTAAACGAAATGAGAAAAAATTTGTCCAATGAATGAGTGTGCTCTGACCTTCCAAATTTTCTTACTATCTCCCCGCCGGGTGTTTGCTGCTTCAGCGGTAAAAATAACTGATGGCAAGCGTTGTTCAAACAGGGCATAAGTAA
>NW_008752179.1:252753-253938 GCF_000715545.1 Opisthorchis viverrini | reverse complement strand
ATTGACGCAGCGTAATGTGATATCGGCGTTCAATGACATGCATGGTGGTGACAGGTTTAATTCAACCGAACGACGGACGGGTATGTGCGGTCAATGGTGTGACGCGCACAATGTCTCCACTCGCTGTAGGCGGTGAGAAGTTGAACCAGCCTTAGATCACAGGTACCGGATGAAAACGGTGAGCAGTCGCTTTACTTTCTTCAGACACGTATTGAAACAATTGGAAGGGAGAAACATGATGACGGTGGAGACTAATCACTAGCAGGCTTTCTTGGGTAGAATGTTTTGGCCAGCAAGGCCCGTATAGCCAAAATTTTGGCTGCACCACGCATCAACGATTAGTTAGTTAGTTAGTTAATTAGTTTCAAACGGGGCTGACTTTGCTTTAACAGAAATTTTACATTTGATGGAAGCAAGCAAATTCTTGTGAGCCAAAACTGCAGACTGCGAAACCCTAGGTATTTTCGAAATTCACTATAAACAGGGTTCCTGACGTGCTGAATTTAGTTTTGCTTTCTGAAGTGGCTTTCAACTTGTGCACAAAGCTGGATACTCGGTGCAACATTCGAACGAGGCAAGTTTGCGAATGCAGTTTGCTGGATCTGCAGCCTGCTTGAAGTTTGGCAGGTAGACGGCTAGCGATTCATTCACACACCTAATCGCACCTTGTGACACTTCCTATAATAGGCCATCAATAAATAAAGCAGCCAAAATGAAGGTGAGACTCTGTTGAAGGGCGCAGGTTTGACTCACTTTCACGAGGGATGAAATCATCAGGTAAGTCTTCCACATCTGTAACGAAATTCAAAGCTTAGTGAGGATAAGATAGGATTGCAATGCACTAATCATAACGTTGATGAAAACTCCTCGACAGCCAACGACCGGTTTCGCCCTTCTCGGGGCAGTCCCCGAGCAACCGTCAACCTTGTGTTCTATTTGAAAGCAACTTGCACGAAATTAGTGAACATACATCATCATCATCATCATCATCATCATCATCATCATTGTCAGCTATAAGAACTACGTACTCGTCGTACAGTGGTTGTAGCTGCCGCAGTTCCGTTCACCGATGGTTTGGGGAGGGGGGTAGGTAGCCGCGCATTTCACGCGCGAGCTGGTAACTTGGTGCATAAATCCAGCACTGTAGGTAAGCTGCCAAGTGGGGAGGGGTTGGAAAAGGAGCTA
>NW_008752179.1:248296-249430 GCF_000715545.1 Opisthorchis viverrini | reverse complement strand
GCCCATCTAAGTCCTTGCTTTATCCAGTAGGGTTGAACTAGTTAAGTGGAAATTGCTCGCTATTCTATCTATAGCTTTTATTTGCCACTGAGCAGTGAGAACCACACGGGGAAGGGCATTAGTTTGCTTGATTATGGTGGAGACCAATGTACCTAAAACTTTAGTCCCCACCGTTCCATCAAGGTATGCTAGAAAAACGCAAAACTCAAAGAAACAAGAGGTTAAATCGCTTTTACGGGGCCTCCTTGGAATCAAGTTCGCTGAACGTGGATTGGGTTTGTCCCGTTAGATTGCATAAGAATGCAAATTCACACTGAAAATAACCGCGTTTGCACTGACTGTGCGGATAAACCGAATAGGTGCTTTCGGCATCAAAACAACATTCAGGAAGACCAGAGGCCGTAAAGCGGTGGTCTGCAGAGATGCCAGAAAACAAGCACGAATAGCTGCGGTCCAGTTTGTCACTTCTAACCACCAACGTGTCTACTCGGTCGAAGTTCGGTGAATGAATTCAACCCAGGTTTTCGACACGTGACGATTAATTGTCGTGTGTAAACCCCTGAGAATGCCTTCTAATCTATTCAGAGAAATGGGTGCATGTTGCTTGCGATCCCTGAGAGTCTGAGGAGAAACGTCAGATTTGGGAATCGTGGTGATGCTGCGTCGAAATTCGGAATTGATAATTCATCGAGTTTGTGCTTGACGAGAGGACAAAATGATAACATGCGAGATCAGTGGACTCCATCGCACGGTAGCATCACACCCCCGATTTCGATGCTGTCAAAACAACGGTGGTAACAACGTCCATCCGCAGTTTGGAGACCAACGAATCCGCCTTGCGCTGATGCTTGAAAGCTCAGTAGATACGTGATAACTAAGAACTTTCAAAAGAGACTTAAAGGAGGTAACTTATTGCAATTCGCATCATTCTGCTCAAATTGACTTTCCATTCAACTCACCGTCAGGATAAATATACTTGCCCCAGTCGCCCTCGTAAGTGCAGTTAGATTCTGGTCCATTTATTTTTTCAATGTAGAAAATATAGTCAGCCTTGGGGCCAGCAGGTAAGTTTTCTTGATCCAACAGGATGAGCTCATATTCGCCCAAGACCACACCCTCCACCTCCTTAGGAGA
>NW_008752179.1:224518-248286 GCF_000715545.1 Opisthorchis viverrini | reverse complement strand
CGTTACATGCGATTTCAAGCTGACCGTTTTCCTATATCTTGGGCCAAAATAATATGGTCGGGAACACGCCGATGGAAAGGGATGCCTGATTCGGCCGCTTACGGAAGGCGGCGCGGGAATGGCAATAACAACAAATAGTTTAGCTGGAAGCGGTGATGTGGCAAGCAAAACAGGTTGATAAGTCATCGCAGAGGAGGATCTTTAATATTGGCCAGTTACCCAGTCGCGTATTGCGTTTTACATTTTGGGTGCGCTTGACTATCGATCCCTGATTGAATAGCTTTTCATATTCGATGTTTTCGTTGTCTGATTACGTCAGTTTCTCTTTTCGTTTGCCAGACGCATTGCCGATAATCCCCAGGGGTTAATGGAGCAGTAACCGAAATTAATCATTCAGAGACGGCTGATGGTTCAACAAAACCCTGCAAGCGAGGGTGAATGTGATAATGTGGGTAGGACAGTGGCATTAAGGGTCATTCTAGAAATATTAACGACGACGGGTTAGCGACTCGAAACAGGAAGCACTCCAACTTATTCGCGTTTCTTATGAGGCGAAATCAACACCTCTGATTCCGTGCACTCAACCGTCTAGAACGTGTGGATTTTGTCTTCTGAGGCGTTTTGGTCAATGTGATAGGTTCACCACCAGCACACATTTTGAACTCCAAAATCCCTGAATACTGATATGGAAAATCACCATTGTAGCACAAAACCTGCGATGCGACAGACTTGAGGATTTCACTAGATCAGAAACTCTATGCGTGACCACGGAAAGTCACGTGGCTGGCTTCATGTCGCAACCCGTTGGCAAATTAATCTAATGTCAATTGAAAAACAAGCCGGTCTTTGTGCAACGCATTCAGTAGGAAATTTTTAAAGATAGAAGGTCAGCCGCAATCACCGGCATGGATTGTTAGAAACAAGTTGTTTTCCGGATGAGTATGGAGCTCCCATTACGGGAAATTCAGGGTTCAACCAAGATATGAAGTAGATGGTAGCCCGAAGACCACGCCTACTTGACGAGCCTGACGGGCTGTCAGGCTGCTTTTAGCAACATTGTGATTAGTGTTTAATTCAATTTAAAACAATGAATAAGACAAATAATACGAACACAATCGCCATTTGAGAAAAAAATTTGAAAAAATTCCAAAGTAGGTCTTCACATGCATCTACGCGAAGAATATGATCGATAAAAAGGCACACTAAAAAGTTCAACATTACGGAGGAAGCAAAATATTGGCGGAGACTGAACAGTATTCACAGATGCAACAAAATGTGTCACAAAGCTGTTGCTTACAGAATTCCCGGAACAAGTAGACACTGGGTGATGCTACAGCAAACCACAATTTACCGATCATCGGCCATGTCGATTTACTCATTTGCTTAACTGATCGGGATTATTCTGTGTTAAAGGTGTAATTTCTCCCTAATTTTGTCTTCAAACTTTATCATCTTCAAGCCTGTCAAGTGCCTTTTAGGTTTCTCCACGAATTCGCCGATAAGGGTGATCTAGAATTATTCCCATCAAGCCATTTGCAGGGTTGATCGGGATGCTGCGTTAAAGATATGAATCACGACGCCAAACCCACAAATGGTTCGTTGTATTAGTATATTCACTTGTCGATTGATAACTCGGGAAAAACCGCACAACGGATGGATTTGAAACACGTGGAAGTGTGTGATCGTTAAATGAAAATAAAGAAATTAAAGCTTACACGAAATGGCCGGTCCACTTTCCCAATTATTCATTGTTATGGACCTGACTCGCATGCACTGCTCACCCCGAAAGAACATGCTTAATGTTGCAAGTGAGGTACACTCATTTGCAAACCAATTTGGTTCTTCGAGGGACCTACCTGGAACCCAGCTGAATCTCTCGTTTCTGATGTTTCCAAGCAAGTGGTTGTAAGTGGTTTGTAGCGCGGTTCAAGTCTCCCCTGGACATCTCCGAATTATGAAATCGGACGGGGTAGGCAAAGTATCTTCGGTGATTTTAACGTGATTCGTCTGTATCCAGGTTTTACTGCTCATCCCATTGTTAGGTTCTGAGGTAGGAAGCTAGATTAGCTTCGATACTGATAGGTATTTGCTACCACCTTGTTGACCATGATCTGAGAATCACGAGGTTTCACATGGAACCTGTCAAATTCGTCTTTGGGCTGACAAAGATGGTTTTCCATGTACAGTTAAATTAACCCCATAAACAAAACTTATATTATCCTTTTGGATAGTGATATCCACACCATTACTGCTCATAATGAATGGTTGCCCGTACTCTTTGGTCCTTGATTTGTGAATAAAACCTTCCATTAGCACTACAGAATGTTTCCAAGCGGTACGATGGCTATACCAAAAACAAAATGGTCATAAATATAGCATAATTCGTATGTCGTGCATTCACCTCATGCTCAAGTCCACGGTTTCGCTAGTTTCCGACGTTCATCTGGTCCTCAGAAATGAAAACTTCAGAAGTCGAATTCACATACTCCGACGTTCATCTGGTCCTCAGAAATGAATTCGAATTCACATACAAAAACCAGAACATGGTGAAACAAACAATAGACGCCTGTTCTCGGCTTATAGCTACACTGGGTAAGAAAGTAGCCACCAGCCTGAACTACAAATTGAAAAGCGCTGACAAGTAGTATTATAACCTAATTTTATATAATCAAACTGTGTGGAAAAAACACGACAACTGTTTTAATTTGGTGCACTTTGGAATTTTTCCCGACTTCCTATCCTCTCGTCGACCTTCTCACTCGCACTAGGTCTCAAGGACCTCCAGAGTCTCGTCCGACTCTTCCTCTGTTTAAAATAAACAGTTGGACAACATTTCATCTGAAAACGTCCATTTCAAAATGTTAACTAACAAAACGTTTTGGCACGCAAAAACTTCATTAAACTTCAATGCTTCACCGTTATCAAAACATCCATTTTAACACCGGAAAGCTTTCTGTCCTCTTGTTTGCTTTCACGGTGCATTTGGACCAGATGAAAGCAAATTTGTAAGCTCAGTAGGAGTGTCAAACAGCCAATCGTGCTCTAGTACCCAGCGACCACCGGTTGGCAAAATGAGTCAGAATTTCCAGAACGTTATCACCGCATTTGATGCATAAATGTCGCGTGTTATATGCGGTTTCGACCTGAATTTGCGGTCTGTACACGTCGTGGACCGTGTTTTTAAACGACAACGCTTTGTCGGGAGGTTTAGGCCGAGAACAAAGCTGAGAAAATACCTTTATTATATATATATTTGTTGTCTAGGCGCATTGACTGCTTCTTACACTAGGACATTGTCCGCACAACCAGCTGATGTGCTCTAAACATTTTCTCGCACATTTTTCAGTATAATACAAGGACACAGCCCCGTGCCCAAGGAGTGTAAACTCCATGGGATCTGCGTAGATTCCGAAGCATCGGGGAACTGCCTACAGGCGATGTTTGGTCTCTATCGACGACTGCATTAGATTTCTTGCATTGCAGGATCTTTTGACCTGACGCCATGGTTTTCCAAGGAATAAGTTACAGTTTTTATATAAAGTCCGACAGAGGTGTGGCAGTGCGACCGATAGTGCACATGAACATGCCAGATTGTACGCAACAAGTTGATTTTTCGACCGCCTGACAGTCATTCGCCAGCCGTATGTGTTCCCCAGAGTGACCGATTAGTTCTGATTCATCGAAATGTCAGCCCATCCAAGTCCTTGCTTTTTCCAGTAGGGTTGAACTAGTTAAGTGGAAATTGCTCGCTATTCTATCTATAGCTTTCCTTTTGCCACTGAGCAGTGAGAACTACACGGGGAAGGGTATTAGTTTTCTTGATTACGGTGCAGATTAATATGTCTAAAACTTTAGTCCCCACCGTTCCATCAAGGTATGCCAGAAACACGCAAGACTCAAAGAAGCAAGAGGTTAAATCGCTTTTATGGGACCTCCTTGGAACCAAGTTCGTTAAACGTGGATTGGATTTGTCCCGTTAGATTGCACAGGAATGCAAATTCACACTGAAAATAACCGCATTTGCACTGACTGTGCGGATAAACCTAATAGATGCTTTCGGCATCAAAACAACATTCGGGAAGACCGGAGGCCGTAAAGCAGTCGTCCAGAAACAAGCACGAATGGTTGCGGCCCAGTTTGCCATTTCTAACCAACAATGGTCAAAGCTCAGTTAATGAATTCAGCCAAGGTTTTCGACATGTGGCGATTAAGCGTTGTGTGAAAATCCCTGAGGATGCCTTCTAATCCATTCAGCGAAATGGGTGCATGTTGGTTGCCACCCCGGAGAGGCTCAGGAGGAAAGTCTGACTTTCGGATTCGTGGTGATGCGGCGTCGAAATTCGGAATTGATAATTCATCGAGTTTGTGTCTGGAGAGGACAAAATGATAACATGTGAGATCAGTGGACTCTATTGCACGGTAGCATCACACCCCCGATTTCGATGCTGTCAAAACAACGGTGGCAACAGCATCCATCCGTAGTCTGGAGACCACCGAGTCCGCCTTGCGCTGATGATTGAAAACTCAGTAGACACGTGATAACTAAGAGATTTCAAAAGAGAGTTAAGTGGTTATCCAGTGCTATTCGCATAATCCTGCTCAAATTGACTTTCCATTCAACTCACCGTCAGGATAAACATACTTGCCCCAGTCGCCCTCGTAAGTACACTCAGATTCCGGTCCATTTATTTTTCTAACGTAGAAAATATAATCAACATTGTGGCCAGCAGGTGAGTTTCCTTGATCCAACAGGATAAGTTCATATTCGCCCAAGACCACGCCGTCCACCTCCTTATCAGATTTGCTCACGAATGAGCAGCCCGAAACGGAAACTTGTCCTTTGTTGAAGCTTTTACCAACGAACTAGGTGAAAATAAATAAATCAGAGAGGGATTAAACCTTCCAAAAACGACAACCCCGCACTTTTGCTGATACCATGGCATAAACTATTCACACCCACCCACACACTGTAGAACTAGGGTCTCTCTAATTTGCTTTACACTGGGATACTCAAGTAATTTGAGAAACGCTTACTTGGTCACAAAGTCCCTCCTCAACTGGCGTCACGAGGAGCAGCTCTATCGAAGAAAGCAATTGAAATATTTGGTTACAATGCATTCGTTTTTCGAGTCCTGACACAACTGCCTACACTCGTGCCATGTACATATATAAAGCATACATGTATACCATATGTATACCACTTATATGTAGATGGGTACGCGTCTGGATACACCATACATGGGTAAGTAGATCTAAAGTAACGCAGCTTGAGACGGGCGCCGCCGGTGAACACTTACAGCCGTATCCATTCGTCAGAAAAGAAACTGTTTGGCTTCACGTCAGTCGTGGGAATTCATTCGTGCAATCATGCGTTACAGTACTGGAATCTTCTGGGAGACAAGGTCATTGTCAATTGGTTGAGTTGTAGTGAGAGGCTTAATTGGCAATTCCAGAAATTCTCCCTCACTAAGGTAAGTGTATAAAGTGTATCTGTTCAAACGCGCCGATCAACCGCTGGACCACACATGCACTCTCCAACCCAGTCAGTCAGTGTCCTATGAAACCCGGTCATCAGATGCTCTTCTGACAATCCTACGTCGGGAGTACTGTGACGGTGTCCAAATGTGTTCTCGACCATATGCACCATGAGTGCGTGCCTAGTCGGTTGGATCTTAGTCCATGGGCGAATAGGCAAAAATCCAGTCACGTGAGGGACGGTAATTGACCATTGACGCAGCGTAATGTGATATCGGCGTCCAATGACATGCAATGATCAAGGTCTAAACCAGAACGACAAGGGCGCATGTGCGGTCAATGGTGTGACGCGCACAATGTCTCCATCCGCTGTAGGCGGTGAGAGGTTGAACCAGCCTTAGATCACAGGCAGGGGATAAAAACGGTGACCAGTTACGAGTTGTCAGTAGTTCGGTTTACTCTCGTCAGACACGTAATGAAAAAATTAGAAGAAAGAAACATGATGAGGGTGGAGACTAATCAACGACAGGTCTCCTGTGGGCACAGAACCGGGGTTGAATGTTTTGGCCAGCAAGGCCCGTATAGCCAACAATTAGGTTGGCTGTACCACGAATCAATGATTCCCCCAAAACATGTTGACAAACACACATTCAAAGCAATGTTCGTCACGAGCAGACTGGACCTTACCGTAGTGTGAGAGTTTGTGTACCTCTGTAACACACCGATCTATATTGCAGGGGTGTTCGTGCGACATTTACAGAGTTCCTCTCACCAACTTGGTCTTATCATCGCGGTCTCCTCAAGGTTAGGAGGTTGAAATATGTGTGTCGAATTGTCGCGTCAAAATAGTAATGTATTTGCACTCACCGCCAGACAGCTGCGACATGCAGTCAGGCTTTCGAGGAAATGACTTCGGTTGGAGACTCTAAATGTCCTCCTGTCTAGGTGTGAGCAGGTGGGACTTCCGTAAAAAGACAAACTGGTGTGCAAATGAGTGAGTGTATTTAACTAATTTCGTGCAATTGGATATGTAGAGGTCACTCATCAAGTGCACCTGACTATTGTATTCATCACATTGATAAAAATAAATGCAATGCGAAAAGTGGAATAAGCCAAAAAGTGACTTGTCGTTTGAGGACACTTGTTGGGAGTTCCTGAGTGGAGTTTGGGACGCGGGACGTGCCTTCTCTGCAGCATACCTGAGTGGAGTTTGGGACGCGGGACGTGCAGCATGGCTGCTATTCGTGCTCTGTAGTTGTCCGTGGAGACTTGCGGATCTCTGTTGACTTCCTGTGCTGTGCGCGCGAGTGTGTGTTGGACCTAGTTGTATGCCTATTTATTGTGTGCAGTGTGAAGAGACGAGTGTCCCTTCGTGTTTGATACCTGCAAGAACATGAATACAACTTGATCTGATGTGTTGAAGTTCATAAGCCTGGCGCGTTACGCCAGTGGTAGCCGCGTAAGCAAGGATGGATGGAAATTTGTGGTGTACAAGGGCTAAGCTAAGGTTGCAAGTGGGACAGGAACTGTCATGTGGTTTGAGGGATTATGATGCGTGATTTGATGAGTGACCTCTAAAGATTTCAATAAGAACGCTTGGTTGATGGATACTCTTGGGCTGCGCCCACCAAAAGAGCTCCATAAAGGACAAAACCCGTCATGGCTCGTTGAAAAGTTTTCAACAAAGTAGTGTTTTACGTCCGCAGCGTAGAACTGCCCAGTCAAATCAGGGTTTGAGATCTGGTACACTGCTCATCAGATTTAATCAAGCTTTGTCTTCAACCCATATGTATGTGTGTATGTGGCTAAACTTCTCATATGTGATTCACCATTGACAACATGTGTCATTTAGAAAACTCACGATTTCCAAAATGGTTGCCTGTCATGTGTATTCGCGTCTTCGTTCGTTATTACAAAAGTAGACATTCGGCTATCGTATAGACGCAGGGCGGCGTGAGTTCATAAAATGTCATTTGATCACCTAGTGAACTCCCAATCGTTTCCGGACTCACAGAACATCCGTAAAAAGTCATCAAAAAGTCAGAGCACAATTCAAGGGAAACAAATAAAGCAAAAAGTTGGCTATAGCTGAGACATTCTCATCGTCGGCGTCAAATTTTGGGGAAGTTAGTTAGTTTCCAATGAGGCTGAGTTTGTTTTATCAAATTCTTGCGACCAAACCTCCTTAGTATTTTCGCACTTCAACATAATCGAGGTTTCTGATGCGTTGAATTTAGCTCTGTTCTCTGAAGTGGCTTTCAGTTTGTGCACAAAGCTGGATACCATTCGAACGAGGCACGTTTGCGAATGCAGTTTGCTGGATCTACAGCCTGCTTGAAGTTTGACAGGTAGACGGCTAGCGATCTATTCATACACCTAATCGCAACTTGTGACACTTACTATAGTAGGCCATAAATAAATGAAGCAGCCTAAAGACTAAGTTGAGCAGCATATGCTTGACTCACTTTCATGGGGGATGAAATCTTCAGGTAAGTCTTCCGCATCTGTAATGAAATTCAACGCTCAGTGAGAATAAGATAGAATCGCTTTGTGTTCTTGCCGGTTAGTCATATTCCTCAATGAAATATATATGGCCTAGTTGAACATACTCAGTAGCTTGCTGGACCGAAAATAACCAGACTCTCAAATGCTGTCAACTCACACACACCGGGTTCATCCTTCAGGGTCACCGCCAACCCCATTTGGATGGATAATCTCGGGCACACAGAGACACCTCACTCGTTGTTCACAAGACACAACACAGATTAAGCAAATTCTTCGGGGAAATACACCTTTGTTGCGTCGGCATTCCTTCACTCCGAGACAATCAANATCAAGCAAAGAACCCCTTCCGGTTCCAACAACTGAGTAGGAATTCCGGCCACTGCAAGTGGTAAAATCCGTTTAACTCTACTGCATTAGCCTACGTTTCCCACACGCAAGGGTTAGGGATTCTTGTCTCTTTATTCTACTAAAGACGAGAATGGATAGCTCTCAACTGGCAATGTTGAAATTAAGGGCAATAACTCAGTCAGCAAGGCCATGGGGAACACTATTCCGTTAGTGTATAAACAGTTACGAAATCAAGATAGCCAGCCAGTTCAACATTTTGAATCTAAACCAATTCATACTCGATTGCGCAGAATCTAACACGGTCGAAGTGCAAAATAAGAAAAGGAAATGATTTATATTAGCCGGTAATTTTGACAAATCCACAATGTTTTTTGGCTGGTATCCTTGAGGAAATGGACGCTTCAGGGATTTACTCATAGAATCCTCATCACCAGATTTGTTCATAATTCCAAGAGTTGTAATGTGCGAATCTGCTCATCAAGTAAATGGAAACTTCCCGGTGAAAACGCATGCCATTCAAATTTGAACAATGAGTAACAACCTCAGGTCACCACGCTCAAACTCAAACTAAAAACAACCAGCCGGTTTAGATAGTCAGGAGCAAAATTTCAGCCAGATATCTCTATGAACGGTATTTCGTCCCGCGGTCAGTTTGTTGAACTTGTTTGGATCAACCACCGCATTTATATCTCGAAAATTTTCAATATCCTTGACTTCCTAATACCTAAAAGCGCAAAGATCGAGTTTGAAATCCGGAATAGTTTTTCTGCCTGTCGAGTGTGCGTCTCAATCAACCGATGCTATCGGACCGTTTCCTACATCTAGGCACAGAACTGTTGATCCACATCACTTCAACTCTCGGCTCTGGCAGAATCCGCCGACAACGAAATCAGCCCAGTCACAGCTGGTCATCATGATAGCTCGGAATCGAAGCGTTGTCTAGTCACTCGAGTCCGGGGAGGTGTGCACCTGAGATCGTTTCAAAGCCAAATTGAAACGCGGGATTGGTACCACGACAACTGATACCGTGCCAATTCTGCACTGCCTGGGAGAAAGAACGAGGACCACTGCTAATTGTTCCATCTCGTATTATTTAAAGGCATCGATACAAGAGTGGGCCAAGTTCGGAGACTGATCGAGGATCACTGGTGACGTTAGATCGGTCAGCAGTTGGTTACTTATCAACTTTATCTGTAGTTGCAGCCTGTCGGGTACGTATCCCAATCCAAGGCCGATAAAGAGAACCGGACCGATTAATCAGCGAAACCGAGCCCTCACTGACCAACGAAGGAAAACAGGTTTTGTGGATGGAGACAATTTGCAGTATTAATTGATATAATAAGAGCACAGATGGGCTGACGAACGTGTTTTCGGCAAGGTCTTTTCAAGTCATACAACCGCAAAGGTTAAGGTAACAGTATTTAACATATTTGAATGAGTATGGCGTAATGAACAGGAAATCGAGTGAGAGGTGACTTTGGCTACCTTTCAGAGAACAATTAGTTCAACTCACCAATAGGATGACTCGAGCTTATCAGCGCAGGTAGTGCTGTAGTTGTGTGTTTAGCACCGGGTGTATTGTAGTTGTGTTCAACACAAGGTCTATGTGTGAGGGGAGGTGAGTTGGACAATGGTAAGCACAACACACGAACAAAGCGTTTTGCCGACATCGGTTCGGCTCGCGGTGTCGTATGGCGATAACTTTGGCCACTGCAATTGTGTGTTGCTCTACTGATCTGGGTTGATTAGCCGACGCCTTGTAAACCACGCGGAAGCTTTGGCTGGGTATCACGTTGTGTGCAGTGTCAGCTAAATGTTGTACTACCGAACTGGTTATCGTCCTCCTAGTTCCAGAAGCTATCCAGCGTGGATCGTGTTCCTGCATTCTTTTGCCGAGTTGCCTAGTCGTACGTCCGAAGCATTCCGCTGCGCAGCAGCGAGAGAATGAGTATACTAACAGACACTCTATCCTGGAGATTAAAGGAGCACAGACGATTGCTGGTGAACCAGGCTCGGAGTGTTGCTGCCGGTTAACCTTTGGTCAAACTGGTAGAAAGTTTTCTGTCCAGTTGATCACCGGTATATCTCCCTCAAACGGGAGGCTAAAGTAAAAATGTTTTCCTCCAACTGTGGCGTTGTCGGTGTTGGATTCCTCCCTGTTCAAAAGCTTTGTAATAAAGTTGTCGGGGAATCCACTGTATCTCACGACGTTGGTGAGATTTCGGAGTTCATGTTCCAGCACGTTAGTTCGCTGTTTTACTAGAGCTATCGATCAGGTTCCGTTTCTGCTTTAGTGGCACAATCGTTTCAGTGTACCATCATGAGGTCGTTCAAGGCCAAAATCGAGGAAGTGAAACAAGTTGTCGGTTTCTCCCTTCCGAAGTGAATCGGATGGCGGTGCGAGTCTTATTGGACTTTTGTTGCAGCAACAACGTATGACTTGAAAAGGCCTTGCCGAAAACGTGTTCGTCAATCCATCTGTGTTTTTATTATAAATAGAAGTTTTCGGAATAATTGGCATAAAATGGCACACAAGAAATTAACGGGGATAAATTTGAAAAACGGCAGTCAAGCTCTCAGTGAAGAACAACATAAAAGATTGTTATAAATGACATGAAACTCGAGGATAGAACCAGCTGGATGGAACTTCGCCTTCGCATTATGTCCACGGTTCGTCCACGCTTTTGGCTACACTATATGAGTACATACATGGAGTTGAATTCACAGTTTGAATTCTGCAAACTATAAGAGAAGATTGACCTGATGAAAACTGAACCCCTGGTAAAGAAGTACATTGTGTGAGATACGCAACTGGAGGTCGGAGACAAACAAACCTTCTCTTTGAAGAAATAAAACTTTGGCAGATCGCTGCAGATTGTAGTACACCGACCTCCATTATCACTGGCTTCAGTAGAATGGCGAAGTTTATTGGCGCGGCGTAGCTGATCTGCTCCACTGGCTTTGTTCGCATTTGGCGCTACCTAACAGGCAACTCCAGGAACACAAGTTAAACGATCATGAAAAAATTAACCACGTTACTAGTGCACGTTTGCTGCTCCACTGGCTTTGTTCGCATTTGGCGCCACCTAACAGGCAACTCCAGAAACACAAGTTAAACGATCATGAAAAAAATTAACCACGTTACTAGAGCACGTTTGTATGTTCATAATGGAAAATCCAAATGCTTTTAGCGAGCGTTTGTGGAGTAGTTGTAACACGCTCACCGCACGTCGATCGGCCGGAGTTCGGGCCCCCGGGGAATCGCACTTCTGATTAGTCGTCACGGGAGCGAAAATTGAGTTCACTTCTTGTGTCTTCTGGTTAAGACCCGTCCGAATATGCGTGATGGATTACGATTAAAGGAGAGAGATGTTTGTGGACATATCGATTGTTTGGAGTTAAGTACGATAATTTACTGAGATCCATGAATGCAAGAATAACCCGTTCTGATTCGCAAATGGCAAGCGGAGCGTACATTGTTTGTGATGATACCCTGCGTAACTGGCGCCCGAAAGAAGGCACACTAGAGGACATTGTGAATCTTTTAACCCGGTGGGGCTTTGTGGACTTGTCTGTCAATCCTGTCGAAAGTGAATTTCCTGTAGAGTTCACCGCATCGAATTGCGAGCCACAAGAAAGGCACAAATTTGAAATTCATACAACAGACCGAGTCGTACTACCTAGGAAAAAAATAGTAGAATTCAAAGTTTTCGGGCCGACAGAGAAGAACACTGACGCAAAGTCTATACGAGCGAGTATCATACTCCTATCATGATACCTGATTCACTCACACATGACAGGCATACAGAAGGACGTCACTCAATATGAATTGAACTGCACTCACCGAAACCATTTCCATCGACCACAAGACAACTTTCGTCCCCGCCGTTGATTTGGCGAATTATATACCATTCTAGGAAGCTATCAGCCAAAGTGCCTTTATATTCTTCCGGAACTAGGTCGAAGTCCAGTTCCACGTCGAATGTGATATTACTGTAGTCGGGCGAGTACTTGTGTGAGCACTCGGATAGCAGACCGCGCTCCCAAGCTCCGGGAGATCGATTTCGTAACTGGTTCGTGAAAAATGGAATATTTTGAATGGATCATATCAGATTTGCAATCGTGATCTACGTTTGCATCAATGTTAGTAGGGTCAGATTCCAGAACAAACGAAACCTACTGGGATAACGAAATTCCATTAAAATTCTATCCAAGAGCCTGCATCGAGGTCACACAGTGTCCTTCACATTGGCGCGGGGCCATCTTACCTTTCACACCTGCTTGCTTGCAATACAGCTGTGGTGATCCATGTTGGCTTGTCTGCTTTCCAGATGTGGGCGGACAGAATTTCGACATGACAGATTGGCGACGATATATATATATATATATATGTATATATATATAGTCTTTTCGCTGTTAGATTCATGATTTCACTTGGTGCAGCACAACACCCACCAACACGCCTGCCATTCACCATCGAACTTGGTTAGTTTGACGGAGAGCTGTAGCACCTTTTTGGTGCCTAGCTGCCGTGCCACACGAAGAAGACGCGAGGGTTGCCAGGCTGCCAGGCTGCCCGAGCGTAGACAGGGGAAGTCCACAGCCAGGGGTCGAGTTCGAACCATGGACCTTCCGGTCAGAAACCACTAACCATTTGGGCTAACTCGCCCCCTTTTTTCGGTCCTCACTCAGACCTGTTAGACACATTCCTAGGGAGGAACATATTCACTACCCAGAGATTCACTGTGGCGTTGTCTGGCGAATGGGCATCTGAATTACATAAGTCCCGCCCCATACAAAGATACACCATCATTTCGCATTTGTGTGAATTCATCCTATTTGCCTGCATTCGTTTGCATGACATCTGTTATCTCTCAACGAAATTCGCTTGTTATGCGGTGGTATTTCTGTTGGGTTCTCTGTTCCGTTTGCCATTCTTTTTGCATTGCGGTCTGTGTTTGCTTGAGTAGACTGGCCATCCAAATATCTTTCATCTTTAGAGTAATTCACCCACCTACCCTGTTTGTTTGACTCCGCCCTCGTTTTGGATTGCACTGTGGTGTATCGACCGCAGTTGGCGGTAATTAGTTACCTTGGTTCGCTTTTCGAATCAAATTGCCGTACACCTTCGATTCGAACTCTCCCGCTTCTTTCATGACTTCTGGTTTTCTCTGGCTTTCAGTGGTCAACCGATAGAAGCAAGTTTGATACGTGTGTTGATGGCTTCTTCAGCAGAGTACCACGCTCCCATTACTTCACGTTTTTACTTCATTCTCGCTTGAGCAAATACGGAACGCCACTTCAGTCGAAGCCTAGTCCTTCGTGGTCTTTGTGCACCGAGATGGGAGAAAATCGATCTCGTCTTTTTGTAGCGAGATTGCGTTTAGGTACTCTCGTGGTATGCTTCCCTCCCCGTTCTCCTTATAGGGATCGATTGTCACAGTCCTCGCATTAGATTGATTTTTTCTCACGGTTTCGATAGTGCTTCCCACAGATGCTCGCGGGCTTCAAAGTGACCGCCAAATTGTGTTGTCTTGAGAGCTTTGCGGTGCTCTCGTTTCCATTCGTCGTGCACGGGTTCCCGAATGATCACATGAAGATATTCTTTAGTAATTCATTCATCTTTCAATGGTGAAGAGGCGTTTGAAATTCAGTTACCAAGCTCGGAGGACAGATTGACACGTGACGTGACCTTAACCGGAACTACCAATGTAACGGTGATACTACTGATGTGGAGGCACGCGAGTAGCATGTGTTGTTCTTGGAATTTCGCTTCGTGTCTTTTGAAAAGGGAGATCTGTTGCGAAATTTGTGGAGTCGCTTTGTAAAATTTGCTTGGATTTGAGCGAGGAATGAGTGTAGTCAATGAATATCCAGGAAAGTTCAAGAAGACGCATTCGGGAGAAGATGGATATTCAGTTGGTGTAAATAGGTTGCAAATTAGAGTTTTGCTTCCCTGTGCAATGGTCTGTAACCGGTCAGTTGGAAGTCCCAATAAATAACTCCGCAGCAAAGGCTTTCTTCTTTTCACCAGTATTTCGACACCTTGCAAACCCGCAATCCTGTTGCCTCGTCAGTAACTCTTCAACTAATCGCACGCACTTTCAATAGACACAGAAGATAAATAGTTCCAACCTACCAATAGCTGTCAATTAGCAACTGAGACATAATCCCGCGGTTCAGCTTGTCCCTAAATGTCACAAAAACAAANTCCCGCCCCATACAAAGATACACCATCATTTCGCATTTGTGTGAATTCATCCTATTTGCCTGCATTCGTTTGCATGACATCTGTTATCTCTCAACGAAATTCGCTTGTTATGCGGTGGTATTTCTGTTGGGTTCTCTGTTCCGTTTGCCATTCTTTTTGCATTGCGGTCTGTGTTTGCTTGAGTAGACTGGCCATCCAAATATCTTTCATCTTTAGAGTAATTCACCCACCTACCCTGTTTGTTTGACTCCGCCCTCGTTTTGGATTGCACTGTGGTGTATCGACCGCAGTTGGCGGTAATTAGTTACCTTGGTTCGCTTTTCGAATCAAATTGCCGTACACCTTCGATTCGAACTCTCCCGCTTCTTTCATGACTTCTGGTTTTCTCTGGCTTTCAGTGGTCAACCGATAGAAGCAAGTTTGATACGTGTGTTGATGGCTTCTTCAGCAGAGTACCACGCTCCCATTACTTCACGTTTTTACTTCATTCTCGCTTGAGCAAATACGGAACGCCACTTCAGTCGAAGCCTAGTCCTTCGTGGTCTTTGTGCACCGAGATGGGAGAAAATCGATCTCGTCTTTTTGTAGCGAGATTGCGTTTAGGTACTCTCGTGGTATGCTTCCCTCCCCGTTCTCCTTATAGGGATCGATTGTCACAGTCCTCGCATTAGATTGATTTTTTCTCACGGTTTCGATAGTGCTTCCCACAGATGCTCGCGGGCTTCAAAGTGACCGCCAAATTGTGTTGTCTTGAGAGCTTTGCGGTGCTCTCGTTTCCATTCGTCGTGCACGGGTTCCCGAATGATCACATGAAGATATTCTTTAGTAATTCATTCATCTTTCAATGGTGAAGAGGCGTTTGAAATTCAGTTACCAAGCTCGGAGGACAGATTGACATCTAACGTGACCTTAACCGGAACTACCAATGTAACGGTGATACTACTGATGTGGAGGCACGCGAGTAGCATGTGTTGTTCTTGGAATTTCGCTTCGTGTCTTTTGAAAAGGGAGATCTGTTGCGAAATTTGTGGAGTCGCTTTGTAAAATTTGCTTGGATTTGAGCGAGGAATGAGTGTAGTCAATGAATATCCAGGAAAGTTCAAGAAGACGCATTCGGGAGAAGATGGATATTCAGTTGGTGTAAATAGGTTGCAAATTAGAGTTTTGCTTCCCTGTGCAATGGTCTGTAACCGGTCAGTTGGAAATCCCAATAAATAACTCCGCAGCAAAGGCTTTCTTCTTTTCACCAGTATTTCGACACCTTGCAAACCCGCAATCCTGTTGCCTCGTCAGTAACTCTTCAACTAATCGCACGCACTTTCAATAGACACAGAAGATAAATAGTTCCAACCTACCAATAGCTGTCAATTAGCAACTGAGACATAATCCCGCGGTTCAGCTTGTCCCTAAATGTCACAAAAACAAACGAGATAATGCGTGGGGCTCGAAGAGAACTGGGAAATATCAATCTAATCTGTAATTTACTGAATATCACTTACCACATCGCATGGGGGTGTACCAATCTGAGGACCGTATAGATCCATGTTCCCCATGGAAATTTCTGTTGGTGAAAAATCCGTTTATTAGACAGTAGAATTTTGGCCAAATTTGAGGGAATAAACCAGTATTCGATCAACCAGTTTGTAAGACCGAAAGTGAGCGTGGTCTCGTGAAGGATTCTAACACAGGGATACTCGCGTCAGCTGCTAGTTTCGAAGACGTTGCAGTACAGCGGGTATCCAGAACGGCTCTTTGAAGTTGTACTATTTTAGTGCAAAAACTGGCGTATATCATTGGTATATAACGCCGCCACAAACCACCGCTAGCTCGAAGTGTTCTGTTTTTCGATACCATTCACACAAAGATCAGTTGATGTTGCCACGCCGCATCCTAGCCTGCTTCGCACACTAGGGAAATTTCTCACTGCCAAAAACACTTAATCCGTCCTCAGAGGATAGCATTGATGAGGTTATCGAAATTCATTGAAGAGCGAATTTACTTTGTTTCTTGGACATACTGTCTCTTGAAATATTCTGTAGTCTGATTTCGCACTTTACTACTAAGTTGAACACGCCTCCAGATAAGTTTTGAGCCAAGGGGCAGTCGGAATGCAGTCTCGGTCAGTCGAAATGAAATTGGGGCCCGCCTGGTGAGCCGAACGGACGAAGGAATATTCTTTGAAATTAACAACAGGGTCACATCAAGGAAATTATTTTGATTTCTTGTCTATCCCATTGATCGGTGGATGAACTTTGTCCATCACACTCACTTTGAGTTTATTATGGCAAATATATTTCACTGGACTACCAGGAGACGGTAACTTTGACAAATACACTCATTTGCATACCAGTAAGAGTTTGAAGGAAACTCACCTGGAGCCCAGCTAAATCTCTCCATATAATCTCTGAAACGTCGTTGGTCACGTTCGTTTAGACTAGTTTGTTGGCCACAAGAAGGGGAGACAGATTCAGCTGGGTCCCGGGCGAGTCTCCTGTCAAAACCAAATTGGTATGCCAGTGCTTGTAGTTGTTGAAATCTCTCCAGCTTGGGTTCAAGCAGAGCCCATTTGCTTTGTACTGGACTACTCTTTAGTTCGAAGATGTGTCATTCTTTGGATGTCAGCAGTCTGAAGTAAAATACTCGGTTTGATTTGGATCACACACTGACTACACTGACGTTTCAACACTGGCTGGCTTATTTTCTCCCATTTTGCCGTGATGCTGCTTTGAAAGGCCAAGTTTGGAGGCTGGCTCAAATGCCTCCAGTAGTTCTTGAAGGTTACGGAATACATTTTTTTAGTAAAACGGCGGGAAACTGCCTTGTTCAATTGACACTTCTGGCTGAACGAACTTTTCAGGGGCATCTACACGATTAGAGAAAAAAATTATATTTAGCATTCAAGCGAAATTTTATAGGTTCGTGGCATTTCTTTTAGCCATTATGAACGTGACACAACGCTCTCTACTCTTCAGGTGTTGAGCGATCAACATGAGTTTAACTTTGACAACAGTTTGTTTATACCAATGTGTCCAATTATTGATGATGAGCAAGCATTACCGCAACCGCGAAGAACTCACCCATTTGTAAGCTTCGCCCTGAATTGAAGATAAACGAGAAGCAAATTGAGTTAGGGGCTATCCTTGGAAAGTACACCCTTTCGTCAACATCGTTACGGTTCAAATCTATTACCCCCATTCTGTTGCCTTTAAGTGCGGGTTTTCGACTTGCATCTGCTTTCAGCGGGTCGGTGTGTCTCCGCCTAGAAACCCTATTGTGATCTTGAATTTTCTGAATGCAATGATATATGTGAAGGCATCCCGATAGTAAAAGACTCGGGTTTTTTGCTATAATCTGGAACACTTTACAGGTTCCGAAAAGTTGCAGGCTGCGTGCACCTGAAATACGCGGAGGGTAGACCGATAACGCTTTCATTGTATCCGTTGCAAAACGCTCACTTGGTGTTATCTGAGTGTACAGAATTGTCCAGCGTTCAGTCCAAACTTCAAATCGGTCCATCTAGTGAAAACCGAGTCACATTGACAGGAATGTACCCACGTGACCTACAGCTCGGCCTTTTGAATGATCCTATCTATTCATCCTATGCTTTTGATTTTTCCTCTCAGTGAAGCCACTCTGTGCTGGAAAACCGATAAGTGGAGCTTTGGCGCTGTTACATGCGCGTTGGGAATCATCAGCAGTGCGTACCTCTCCGGGTAAAAACGAACTCCATGCCGCCAGTTTGTAAAAATAACCGTTCAGTCACATGTGACCGATGAACATCTGGACATTTTCTGCACCAGCTGAAGGGAGATATCTACCTCGGACTTTGCATTATCTACTTCCAGTTCGACCGATTCGGGCAGTATTCGTTTTGAAGAACTTCTCACCCGAGGAAGCATTGTTACGAATTTAAACTCGATAGGGTCAGTGGTTCATGCCCCAATGTGAAGTGTTCAGCATACGGACTAAATCCATTAAGCTCACCAGGCCATTGGTACACAAGGACCGCGGGATCATGTGCAACCAGCGGCCTAAGTGTTGTTCTTTTATAATTTCCGGGAGGAATGGATGAGTCCCCTTTGGTTTTGGAGGTTTCAAGAAATCTGAGCCCTATAGTGAAACAGAATATTCGGGGTAGTCTGTCGATGCATGCACGACTAGACATGAAGGTCTGACGGTGATACTACTGATGGGGGGCATGCGAGTAGTATGTTTTGTCGTAAATCCGCTTTCCGTCTCTTGAAAAGTGAGATCTATGATGGAATTTGGGGAGTCGCTTTGTAGCGTTTTCTTGGATTTGGGCAACAGCCAATGAATATCCAGGTAAGTTCAAGAAGCCGCGTTCAAAGAGAAGAGGGATATTCCGTTTTTGTAAATAAGATGCAAATGAGAGTTTTGCTTCCCTGTCCAATAGTCTGTAAGTGGTCAGTTGGCACTTTCTAATGCAGCGCTCCGCAGCGAAGGCCTTCTTCCTTTTAAAGGTACCTATTCGCATGAGTAATTTCACAGACTTTTACGATATAAGTCGACCGTTTTCTGACGAACTCAACATGAGATCGTAAACCCACATACTGGTCCAAACGGAGCACTCTTTCTTCCCAGATTGTCATTTTAAAAGCCATGTTCACTTGGTTCTGTGACTGTTGCGGATGGTGGCAAAATGAATGGGACCGGAGTTACCCTTTCATCTGAATTCAAAAACAGTGCTCGATCTTGGGATATTTAGATCGACCGCTGTCCAGGCCATAAATAACACGAATAAACGGAACAAGACGCAACGGAATCAGAACGACAGCCCAGGTCACATAATGGTTTGCCTACCAAGTGAAACCGAACATCAGGTAAAGGCCTCGGACAAACACGAATCCATAAGTAGATACTGATGGATCGTTTCGAACTTCTTCTCTCAGGAGGCTATTCGCTGCACCCTAATAAGCGAAAATTTGTAGAAATAATCTGTTCGGCTTTTAGTCACTAGTTTGTGCCAGTGAAAAATATCACCACCTATATGCCGCGCTGAAACCGGAAAAAACGAACATTTATGTGAGGCGACGTGTCACACGGCAGGAGGACCACGTTACACAAGAAATAGGTACAACTTGGTTTCGGTTTCCAACATTAACCAACTCAAACACTCACCCAAACTGGCATGCAGCACAAGTAGCAAAACGAAACGTAGACACAGTCTGTTCTCGTTCATGACGTTCAGTTACTGTCCGGCTTGTTCGCGCATTTGTAATATATGCCACCACGACCTGTTCCAACAACTAGTTGTTGACTTCAGGATCTCCAGCAGGTTACGGACCGGGTAATAACACGTACAGTCAGTAGCTAATCTTCGTGGACGTTCCCATCCGGGTGTTGTTGCACTAACCCGGCTGGTAATCAGATCAGGTCATGTAGAATAAAGAAGTGTCGCCCGTCAGTACGACGTGAGACGCTCTGGGCGATTATTAACACGTTTTGTATAGTTGAATCAATCCTGATAAAAATTGAGTGGGTGAAACACCAGTGACCAGAGGATTCCTGCATTGATATTAGTTTTATCCGGTAACTTTAGAAAGACCGCTGATTACGCGGTGTCTAAGATACAAATTTGCAGCGTAACTGTGATCTAATAGAAAGTCCATAAAGGAAGCTACTCACAAGGTTGCTGAAAATTCTTCGACAACACACCACCGGTTTCGCCCTACTTTGTGCTCATCAAGTGGGCACAGTCCACGAGTTTCCGTCAACCTAATGATCTAGTTGAACCCAAATTGGACTGTTTTCGAGAAATACACTCATTTGCAAATCAATTTGGTTTTCACCAGAGACTCAATGGGATCTCTCATTTATGATATTCTACACCTGAATGTGCTGCATACAGGCCTCCTCATGATTCAGTTGGCACGATTTTCGAGATATCGCAAGGTTGCTGAAAACTCTTCGACAGCCCACGATCGGTTTCGCCGTTCTTCAGTTGTAGAGCATCATAAGCGAGCGATTCAGTTGAGTCTGTCGCGAAAACCAAATTGATTTGCAAATTAGTGCATTTCTCGAAAAGAAAGTTCACTCAGCATAAGCGTTTGATGCTTGGAAACGCGGACTCTGCTGAAGGATCTCGAAGACCGTGTGTCGCACAGGAGATTAACCGGGATAAGATTGCCGTACCGAAAACTGTTTTTAAAGAGTGAGCAGATTATCCTTAGTTGTGGCTCGAGGCGGCCCTATGAAGCTGGAACAGGTCCCCTCAAAGAAAGATTTGTAGCGCAATTTGACACACCAGTTGACCGTCTGGATGAAGTGAGGCAGCTCAAGACGGCGACGATACGATCTCCCAGTGTTCTTCCACAGTCTGTAGCAGTACCTGGATCGCGCCTCTCCAAGACTGTGAGTAGTATTGTACCAACACTTATGGTTTGACTAGTTGATCGAAGGTTCACAGTCGGCGGTCGATATGCATTGCTGATGACGGGAGCAAGCGGCCATTTGAGTGTCTGGGAGTTGATTCATCTGGCACAGGAATAGATGGACGCGCAACTGTCCATGCTGCATTCGAAAGAGAAACAAGATGATTCATCACTGAAGGATCTGTGGATCCAAGTGGAACAGTTTGCCGAACAGCTGGCAGCCACGAAGACAGAATCGCAGAGTTATGTTCGAATAAGCAGATGCTGCAGCCTTGGCGTGCCTGGCCGGTGAAAGAATCGACGTCGCCACACTCCTCCACACTGTCGCTACTCTTTTGACGGGTAGGCTGTAATGAAGACTGAGACACAGGCTACAGTACAGAATGTTGCTGAAATAGGCGGAATGAGGGAGGCATGCCCAATCGGTACGGGTAGATTATTGTCAATGAAGCACAGAGAAAATGAAGCCGAAAACAGAGCAAACGCACTAGCCATGAGGGCAACAGATGGAATGTGTGCTCCACTCCGAATCCGTGGTTGGAGATCGCTCATCATAGATATATTCTCCAAAACGACCGAGTGAAAGCGGTGTATACATATGCTGGACGTTTCGAGGAACAGTTCAATACACCCAAATAGATTTGTTTAAAATATACATACATACATACATACATACATACAAACATACATACATACATACATACATACAAACATACATACATACATACATACATACAAACATACATACATACATACATACATACAAACATACATACATACATACATACATACAAACATACATACATACATACATACATACAAACATACATACATACATACATACATACAAACATACATACATACATACATACATACAAACATACATACATACATACAATATATATATATATACATATATATGTATACTTATCTAATGCGTTACAGTGTGGTTTGACCATTCAAATATATCTGTTCGTTTTTGATTTTGTATTGATTGGCACTGCCATTGCTTCTAATTCATGACAGCTTATGGTACTGGCTTGATTATCGTTTGATGCTATTATCACTGTCGTCTGTATCACAGAAACATCACCCATAAATTACGCGAAATCACAGCTGGGACAACACAACGTTGGGGAAATGGAAGATATGTGGGCTGGAATGTCCATCTTATCGGACTATTTGCCATTTATCCCGAAATTGCCGATTTTGTCTTATTACCAGGGTGGAAAGTGTGTGGCCATTAACACGTGGAAAGTTCATTATCTAAGCAATGAGTAGTGTCACTGAAAAGTGGAAGACCATGCTTGATTGTTTAAAAAGGTAGAAACTTGTGCTGAACTCTTCAATAGTTTCCAGTGAATGTCACGAAAGTATACCCAGTATAACTAGTTTGTCGACATGATTTGAGCGTCACTGAAAATTAGTTGATTTTGTTAGTGTTTTACCATTGAATATTCGTTTCGGAAGCGAGTACCTGCGAGGTTCCTGACTCACCCGGAATTCGAAAACAAAAGTTACATCTGGTTGTGCCTGGCGCTTGCACCAGGCTACGCACACGAGTTTTGCTCTTATTGGAGCTCGTCAGCAGTGCCGGGATTTGAACCCCGGACATCTGACATGCGAGGCGAGCGTTTGTCACTACTCCGACATCTGACATGCGAGGCGGGCGTTTATCATTACTCCAGCAACGCACTTTGGGCGCATCTGAATTTTCACGTCTGAGTAGGCGAACGTGTTCACGATTGAGCGATGCGATTGGTGTGCCCGACCCATCGAAAGATGACCTTGTTTGTGTCAGTCGATTGGCCCGCCAGTTCTTCGGACTTCCCATTCAGGTAGCAACACAGACGCTCGAAGCCCACTGGGCAACTAAGTCTTCGTTACCGTTGGGGTTTTGCGGGAGAGGTATTTTGTTTATAGTTGCAGGCTGAATGTCCTATATAGTACATATAGACTTTCTTAGTTCTTGAGGCAAACTATTCTNACGCGAAATCACAGTTCGTACAACACAACGCTGGGGAAATGGAAGATATGTGATCTGGAATGTCCATCTTATCGGGCTATATACTATTTATCCAAAAGTATCTCATTTTGAGTCATTACTAGGGTGGAAAGTGTGCGGCCGTTGACACTTGTGGAAAATTCGCTATCTAAGCAGTGAGTAAAAGAACCGAAAAGTGGGGAACCACGCTTAATTGACGTGTTTAAAAAGATAGATTCCAGTGTTGGACTCTTGAGTAGTATTCAGTCAATGTTGCGAAAGTATAACTATTCTCCAATAATTTTGCCGACATCTGATCATCTCCAAGCGTTCTTTTTTGGAGGGCGTTCTGGTGCAGGTTCCTCTCTCTCTGTCTTTGTTGGACGTTGGTTTTAGTCACTTTGCAACTTTACATGACTCTTGTTTTGACAGTGTCCCTTCCCCTCTTAGGATGAGAATGATAATCTGGGGACCTCTTTCTTCCATCAACGAACACTAGATGAGCTTAGATTGTCAAGTGTTAAAGAGCGAAAGTAATCGCGTGACAGTCTCACCTGATGTCTCGAAAGCTGACTCCCGCCTACAGGTGGGTGAAATCGCAAAATCTCCAATCCCATCGATTTTCGCAAAATCTCCAGTGTGCCTTCCTTGATACGGTTGAGAATGGATGAACTTGGATGCCAAGTGTGAAAGGACGAAAGCAATCACGTGATAATCATAGCTGATGACTCGACAGATGACTCCCGGTTTCATTATGAGAGAGCTCTACTAGGGAATTTTTAATCAGAATGGCATTTCTTTATCGGAGAAATATACATGCATACATACATACATACATACATACATACATACA
>NW_008752179.1:222059-223837 GCF_000715545.1 Opisthorchis viverrini | reverse complement strand
ACTTTGCAACTTTACATGACTCTTGTTTTGACAGTGTCCCTTCCCCTCTTAGGATGAGAATGATAATCTGGGGACCTCTTTTTTCCATCAACGAACACCAGATGAGCTTAGATTTTCAAGTGTTAAAGAGCGAAAGTAACCGCGTGACAGTCTCACCTGATGTCTCGAAAGCTGACTCCCGCCTACAGGTGGGTGAAATCGCAAAATCTCCAATCCCATCGATTTTCGCAAAATCTCCAGTGTGCCTTCCTTGATACGGTTGAGAATGGATGAACTTGGATGCCAAGTGTGAAAGGACGAAAGCAATCACGTGATAATCATAGCTGATGACTCGACAGATGACTCCCGGTTTCATTATGAGAGAGCTCTACTAGGGAATTTTTAATCAGAATGGCATTTCTTTATCGGAGAAATATACATACATACATACATACATACATACATACATACATACATACATACATACATACATACATACATACATACATACATACATACATACATACATACATACATACATACATACATACATACATACATACATACATACATACATACATACATACATACATACATACATACATACATACATACATACATACATACATACATACATACATACATACATACATACATACATACATACATACATACATACATACATACATACATACATACATACATACATACATACATACATACATACATACATACATACATACATACATACATACATACATACATACATACATACATACATACATACGTACGTGCATGCATACACATACATACATTAACTCATGCATACATGTACTCATACATATATTCAGAATTGGAGTCCAAAGATGCGTTTCGCGAACGGGGTGATAATCTCTAGTATTGCTGGTATTACCCTACCAGGTTTCAACATTAGCCGACCTGCATTCGCTGACCACATAACTGTTTATCGAATGAGTGTTGATCAAAGTGCATATTAAGACGAATCCTACAAGTTTTGATGAAGGCTTTTTTGAGGTCACATGATATCCAACACACTAAAGGCAGCAATAAGTCAGCCTGATAAAGGAACAAATTCCGCAGATACTCACCACACATTGCGCACCACCAGCAACCACGTTGCTCTCAAATATGTTGTGTTGTCCAGTGTTCACAACCTTGATGACAAGCGGTAATTTATCATTGGTTCTGAGTCGCGGACAAGGCAATGCGCCCCAGATTACATTGGCAAACAAAAGCATTCGTCAAATCTGAATCGATACACGCTTTGAAAATACAACAGCCAGATTTAGTTATTCACAAGCAGCTTCTCGCCCGGATGGTTTCCATAGGCTAAATTTGCATGATGCGTGACGATCACGAAAATGGTTCAACTTAGTGATGGAGACAACGAACTGATCAGAAGCTGTTAGAATTACTGGACGCATGAAAGACTGAAGTCATCGCTTTCGTTTTTCCAGAAGATGGCTGTGAAGTCATTGTGACCATGCATCGATTCCTCAGGAAAACGTGGCCACAAATTTGGCTCAAAAAGCGTTTGGATGACACTTTTCACAACTCCAATTTGCGTGACAGTGAAGGGAACTTCGCTTGCTTGAAAACGTAAAGGGTGGTATTTTCTCATGTAAGAGTTCTACGGTAACATTGCAGAATATAAGAATCTGCTCATAATGTTTTCTTCCTCGGGGCCTTTCCGGGTTGGAGTTTCCTTAAAAGATGAGAGTGAAATATTCCCCTGGTTTGTGTCATCCACTGGACTGTCGGCTGGCTTGTTATCAAAT
>NW_008752179.1:203964-217604 GCF_000715545.1 Opisthorchis viverrini | reverse complement strand
ACCGGAAAACTGACCTTTTCATGCAAATGACAGGCCTCAATTTCGCCCTCTCCAATAAAAAACAAATGTACGAATTTTACATCTTCTTTAATCTTTTGGGTGGCGGGGGTTAATTTTTCGGCGGAAAGATCCGCCCTCAAAAATGTAGCATTTTCGTTCCCAGATGGATCGCTTCCGATTCTCACTTTTCTTGTTGATGAATGTTCAAAGTTGGCATGCTCAAAACTGCAAGTCCGCTATCGTTTCAGACCAGCCAAATTTTAGCGTTAAATTGTACTATCTCTTGGGTGAGGCTAGTTGCCTTTGACTCATGATATCAATCAATAACTAACCAGAGTCTCAGAAAAGCTATGTAGACAATCGGCAGTTGTTTTGTATACCACTCCCTTCTGAAAAGTTGGCGTCTCAGCGGTGCTTCGTCAGTCAGTATGATTATGTTGGCCGGTGCATGAACCTAGAATCGAAATGACGTTCATTCATCAAGGCAATTCTGCTTCCGTTTGACGTTCGTCTAACCATTCACATCTTGGTTATTATTTGTACAACCGGGCCTGTGGTGCGTGAATTCTTTCGGGGATTTCATAATCACACCACGTTACCTAGGTCCGCCTACTTGTCTTCTGAATAGTGTCTTCCTGAGTCCAACATCCCGCTTGAGTTTGTGACTTTGTGTGTCCTGTGACCGGGATGTGACTGCAGTGCGTGTGACAGATCGGATGCACATGTTCGTTACGCAGGTGACATCAGGAATTACCGATGTACTGCGGTATGAAAGTATACGGATTCGTTAACTACGTTCTTGGTCGTTTTTTTGAGCTGGGCTAGAAATGAAGATGCTCCATAACCTGGCATTCGAATAGAGGAATGTTAGGTGATGTTCAATTTCATGCGGACCAGTCGTGGATTTTCGAAGGCGAGGTAAAGCATTCCGGAGAATTGAAATCCTTCTACATAAAAAGAATGATCCTGGGACACGATCTGACCGGAGACCAAACGGTTCATAAATTGTCGACGGGGTTTGAGTTCTACCTTGACAAACATGCACATTTCCTGTAAAATTTATTACATCCAGATCGGTTGTCCTAGTCGACGGGCAATTTTTTTCACCTGGCTCAATCCACCTCCAAAAAACCCCATATTGACACTACTCAATCTCTAACTTGCAGCACGAAAAGCAGAACATCGATTTATCTACTCTCNCGTTTCGGCCAAGATGGCTCAGTTGTTAATGCGCAGATTTACTGACCGGATTGTCCGTGGTTCGAACCCGACCTCTGCCTGTCGACTTCCCCTGTCTAGGCTTGGACAACCTGGCAGTATCCCAGTCGTCATGCTTCCTTCGGATTGCACCGGAATGGTGCTACATTTGAACGATTATCTTTATTATATGTATATGTATACATATAATCAAAACCGTTAACATGTGAATCGTCTGGGAAGTTCCAACAATCCACTCGTCATTGTCGCACCAGAAGCCTAGGCAGCATAACAAGTTCAATGATGAACTGCTATGGGGAAGCCACAGCTGGCTGGGTGCAAAACGTCGTCCATTCAAGCCTGAACTGAAGTTTTTTTCCATTGACTCTATTCAGACATGTCGTTTGCTCGGATTCTCGTGCAGCAGTATTTGATTTGGCAACAGTATGCTCGATTTTCTCCACCAAACCATTGGATGGGATCTGTCTGGTTTGTTAAGAGAAACAATGTGGACTGAAAGAATTGAATAAACCTCCATTTAGTTGTGATTTTGGGCATCTGGCTCATGTATTGTGCACGATCCCCGAAATAGTCTCAGTCTCTTTCGACTAATTCAGTCAGGTTTGTGTATTACATCAACAAATAATTGTACTATCGGTTTCTGCTCTGAATGATATGAGTTTAACTGGTTGATCGTGGTAGAATGCACAAGTCTAAGGGCGAACAAGTCTAAGTCTGAGCTCGAGTTCAGTCAGGAGAACGGGCTGTCGAAAGTAGTGCCCATTATTAATAAAAACTCCAAGTTCGCTTAAAAACACTGACTGTGAGAGGTCCTGCACCGATATGCTTTCGAGGTTGCAAACCGAACAAGAAACGGAGTTTTACTCTTGAAAGAAAAATCCCACTTGTTATCTTTGTTAAGATGTATACACACAAAAATAGATATGTCGTTTTCTGTTGACAACACTCCAGCCGTTTTCCTACACTCTTCTAGGACGCTGAATCTGTCACGTTATCATATAACTTGATCACGTATTGCCAAGTTCCCACGCATTCCTATTTACGTACAAAATTGTCAATGTTCTGACTTGGGGTATCACAGTACTTAGTGCACTCGGGGTGGACAATGTGCAGCACATTCTTTTGAAGAATATAATAAGTAAAAACGAATCAGTATGCAGAGGGGTCTATTTCAACCGGTGGAAACTTGGGGACCGTGCCCACCTGTTGAGCCGCGGTGAAATATCGTACTAACCGAACGGCTTTCTGAAGCGCGTTCAGCGGAAAAACGGGACGGCTTTCTGAAGCGTGTTCAGCGGAAGAAGATCATCTTTGGCGGTCAAAACCAAATTAGTACGCAGTTGTATATCGGCGCACTGTTTCTTCTTGTTTATCCATTTCAAACCGCGGCAGCTATTTTGTACATCGCTCATAGAAATCACGCGACCTCGCTTGAATAGATCCTTACTTGTGTACTTTTGCTTTCCATGCTGACATTTGTACAAGTACATTTCAAAAAGTACACTGCATATACCCCAAAGTTATTGGCTTGGCAAGACGTGCCGGTTGAACATCATTATCAGAACGTGATTAATGTGCGCAAAACGCGTCTCGATATATTCCGCTGTTTCCACACAAATTAATCTTCAGTGTGCTATGTTATTAGCAAGGGACCGTTGACATTTACCTGTTCTGCAACTGAAAAGTTGAGAGCTTTTGTCCGGTGCTTAGGAAATGTTTACGAGTATTATCGAATCGCCAGAAACTGGTCAGATGTACGCCTCGAGAACGAAATAGATCTAAACTTTCTAAGAAAGTCCCATAGGATAATCTGGCCCGTCGGATTGTGGGCGACATGGCTTATGGCCTCGGTGATTTCACTCTGTTCAGCCGGCTGCCGGGATAGTAATGAGGTTATGTATCTGCAACCAAGAAAGAACAAGGGAAACGGTGGTTCCATAAGTGAACTTCTACAAAAGGACAACATTAGGTCACTTATCCTTGGTCATATAGAAAATTCTCGCGGACGACTGGATCAATATTGCTTGTCTTACCATAGTTACTATAAATAGAATCAACTTTGTTGAAAGGCACTATATCTTACTATGGCTTAACGAAAAGATGATATCTCACAGTAAGTTGTTGAATCAGATGTACCGTACAAGCGTCTAGAAAATCTGAATTTGAGATTCTTATACGCTTATTGTGACAATGAGCTGAAGCGGTACTCAAGTTGACTGGTATATCCAGAAAATTAATTGCTGAGAATAACTGTACTAGTAATAACAATGCAATTCCTTGATCTTCCATTCATTACCCCTTGATAACTATTGGCCAGTATGTCTATAAACATCACGTAGTTAGGTATACAGACCTCAAAAACCAAGAGATTCTCACTCGTTTAGTAACCATGCATCTCTTGTGCAGGGCAATGCACTGCAACTGAAAAGTTCAGAGCTTTTGTCCGGTGCTTAGGAAATGTTTACGAGTGTTATCGAATCGCCAGAAACTGGTCAGATGTACGCCTCGAGAACGAAATAGATCTAAACTTTCTAAGAAAGTTGGTTGGATTTCTGTGCTTTAAAGTACTGATGGTTGATCGGATGGTAGTTGATCTGTTCGCCGAGCTTGGCACGCTGCTTGCCAACGTTTCGTCACCGCGCAGTTTGCAAACAAATTGCCAAACTCGGCGAACTGATCAACTACAGTCTGATCAACTACTGATGTCACGGTGATATTACTGAGTAGTAGTAGTGAGTAGTATGTTCTATCATGAATCCGCTTCTCTTGAAAAGTGGGATCTACTGCTAAATTTGCGGAGTCCCTTCGTAGGATTTGCTTGGATTTGAGCAACAGTCAATAAATATCCGGGATAGTTCGAGAGGACGCGTTCCAAGTGAAGATGGATATTCATTTTTTGTAAACAAGATGCATATGCGAGTTTTGCTCCCCTGTCCAATAGTCTGTAACTTTTCAGTTGGCATTTTCTAATAAATAACTCCGCAGCGTAGGCCTTCTTCCATGTCGATGGATTTTCAGCATGCTTATGAGCAGTACATTACACATAAATATGTGTTGTTCTCAGAATTTCGCTTTGCGTCTCTTGAAAAGGGAATTTGTGGAGACGCTTTGTAAAAGTTGCTTGGATTTGAGCAATGAATGATTGGAATCAATGAATATCCAGGAAAGTTCACGAAGACGCGTTCAGTGGATCGACTTAACTCCATGTTATGGGTAAAAAAACAGGATTGGTCGACGTTTACTTCAACCGCTCCTGTTGCCGTAAAATCAAATTTGCCTGACAATATAGCTATGAAAAATCCGTATTGACAAGTGCTTAACAAATTCTAGGACGACTATGGTAGAGGAACATAATTATTCCAGTTTGTCATTCTCATCCAGCCGTTCATCCTTGCCAAATAAACTGTTTTCCCAAGGAGGTTGAGAACAAACTTCTCAGACTTTTCAAATGAACTGAGCCAGACGAACTAGACCCTAGGCTGGACCCAAACACATGTAGGTTGCCCCACCGACCCAACACTTGTTCAGCCATTCTAACACACTAAAATCCCTCGGCCGACACCCAACAAAGATTTAGCTTGACTTAGCTGGTTGGTTATCTTTCCGCCTTAAATCTCGATCAACCTCGGAAACTAGCCATTTGGCCTGACGAAGCTTTTGTGTCAAAAGCGAAACGTTGCCCGGCAATAAATCTACCGATTGTCATCAAACTTTTTCGAAAACGAGATTTTTCAGCCCTTTAGTCACCGCACAATCGGACACGACCCCCAGGTTTTACTAGACAAGTTGGAATAACCAGGGCCAGTGATGTAATACCTAAATTTCCAGTCTTGTTCATTGGCCTTTGAAAATTCGAAGGCCCAGTGAATCGTCTTCAACAAGAAAATGGGTGCAGCGCACACTCAGAACTATTCTACGTGTGCTGTCCGGGACTCAACTGCTGCATTTTTCTGTTTTGTGAGGCTGTTCGCGGACCACCGTGTTTGAGTCACGAACATTGAGACAAAATATCGGGTGACAACTGAAGCCTCTATCTCAGAGAAATATCCCATAGAAAAATGCGTCTTGTCAGTGTGCATCAGAGGCAGAATGCTTCAAATTGAGCTGAATACGATAGCAGCGGGAGACGTCACTCAATTTTGTTGTCCTGATTACGACAAATGTATTGACGAGAACATGTAGTAAGCGCAGGCGTCATTCGCACCTGATTGGCTGCCATTAAATTAAACCGTGCTATCAGTGTGACGCAGCATATTACTGATGAAAATTACGAGTAGTGTCTGGTCCAGTTTCAAATCTCCATCTCCGCACCTAATGGAAGGTTGATATGGAAATTATGATACCGCTCTGCAGTTCCTGAACTGCTGGTTGGTTCGACATCCGAAAGCGGAGGGGAAGGGTAAATCCATCCGTTGGTTATCTAAGAGGTTCCAGGAATTAGTGATCCACCAAGTAAACGTATTGCCGCGTCGTCTCACGTCGCCGCACTGTATCTATCAAGTGCACCTAACTGTTGCAGTCATCACATTCTAGTAAGACAGACATTTGTTAGTGCTTGTTGCCTTCTGATAATCAAACTAATTGCGTCACAACTAGAGCACCAACAGAATAAAGGGATAGCATGTTGACGCCGTTTGAAGGGAGGAAAGGCCATTCTTAGTAGGCCCGGTGGTTCCCGCATCAAGACCCTGAAGAGAAATGGCCTCTTGTAATGTGCAGCGCAGTGTAGACATTGCGAAATCACTTGCGATCCATTGATCTGGGTGTTGCTGTTCCGGCAGCCACCTCAAACAAGGAAAGGAACAGAGTTGTATTAGTTTAGATGAATATATTAGTGTAACGGTGGTACTGCTGATGGGGAGGCATGCTAATAGTATGTGTTGTTCTCAGAATTTCGCTTTGCGTCTCTTGATAAGGGAGATCTGTTGCCGAATTTGTGGAGGCGCGTTGTAAAATTTGCTTGGATTTGAGCAATGAATGATTGGAATCAACGAATATCCAGGAAAGTTCACGAAGACGCGTTCAGGAGAAGATGGATGTCCAGTTTTTGTAAATAAGATGTAAATGAGAGTTTTGCTTCACTGTCCAGTAGTCTGTAACCGGTCAGTAGGCACTTTCTAATAAATAGCTCCGCCTCGAAGGCCTTCTTTCTTTCGCTAGTTGACACTAGACAAAATTCTTGATTGATCCAGCCAAGACTCCCATCTGAAGTATCACCACAGAGCTTTGTGTAATGCTTCAAAGAATATCGTGCGTAGAACTACGAGACGTTGTCAGAACAACGGAATCTGATCCGTTGTCTTTCGTACGAACCACTCCATACAATGCAGCTCATTGGTGACGGGAATACGTCCATCAAAGAACGACGCTATTCATTTCACTTGCAGGCTAGTTTATTCCGATCTAACGAATTGATGGATGGAAGTATCGATTTCAGTGTGTTGAAAATGAAATAAATTCGGTTAAAACAACAAATGCAAACTCGTACTGTATTCACTGGCCGCAACTGATGCACGTTGAAAATCACCCGATCAATTTTTTGGCGTTCGTGATCCAACCCCTCTGGATGTTAAAAGATCACGGACAACCACACAGTTCTGGGAACCCATTTTTCAAAAGTCTACATGAAACCACTGAACTCAACTCAAATAAAAAGTGGTCAGGTCTGGACCCACGTTTCAGAAGCTCAGAGTTACAAGAAATTCAAATTTCTTGCACCTGTGTCGATTCGCATTTTGACTGGACACTGTAAAAAAACGTTTCCATACCGTCTTTTGAAAAAATAATCGACCGAGCAGCTGATTTACGGAAGTAAGGATGAACTCAGTGAGGAAATTGTTGATCCAGCAGAAGCTCTCACGGATCTTTCCCAGGTAATGGCAGCCACTAATACAAATAGTGCACGTGCGAAAAGTTAGGCCCCGCCACTTATTGCCACCTCCAATTTAATGTACGCACACAAACTTGACCTATTTTTGATGAAAACAATTCCTTATCCGCATCTAGACTCATTTTGTGCAAAACTTTTCTCCGTCTGGGCGTAAAACCTTAAATGAACTTTCTGACGCTTTCAACTGGGATGGGGTTTAGGACGTAATTCTATTCATTTATTGCTGGTCAAAAAATTTGGCAAAAATCAAATTCGCTCAAAGACGGCCTCTACCAGACGATCGCTGTTGACTGGAATAACTCTCTTCGCGAAGTTTGCGCCTCACAGCTTTTGCAGAATCCAACAGTTATCGGCGGCCCAGGTTTACACGTCGAGATCGATGAAACGCTGATATCTCCGTAAAAACTACGCAAGTTGAGTCCTTCCCCAAAAGTAGATTTTAGGAGGGGTCTGCCGATCTGCAGTGCCAGATCGAACTGTGGTCACTTTGATGGACACAATCCAGGCCTGTATCGCTCCCGGCTCAATCATCATCTCCAATATCAAGGAACTGAGAGGATGAGTTATACTCATGAAACGGTTAATCAAACCGAAAACTTTGTGGATCCAACGACTGTACCTCACACACAAACCATCGAATCTCTTTGGCACGTCTACAAGATGCAGCATAAGCACCAATGCGGCACACACCGATCTTTAGTAGACAGCTACTTGTGTGAGTTCGTTTGGAGGCAAAGGTACCGGAAAACTGAACTTCTCATGCAAATTGTTAATGACAGGCCTCAATTCCACCCTCTTCATTAAAAATAAAAGTACGAATTTTACATCCTCTTCAATGTAATCTTTTTTGGGTGGCGGGGGTAAATTTTTCGGCGGAAAGACCCGCCCTCAAAAATGTGGCATTTTCGTTCCCAGATGGATCGCTTCCGATTCTCACTTTTCTTGTTGATGGGTGTTCAAATTTGGCATGTTCAAAACTGCAAGTCCACTATTGTTTCAGACCAGCCAAATTTTGGCGTTAAATTGTACTATCTCTTGGGTGAGGCTGGTTGCCTTTGACTCATGACATCAATCAATCAATAACTAACCAGTGTCTCAGAAAAGCTATGTAAACAATCGGTAGCTTTTTGTATACCATTCCCGTCTGAATGGCGTTCACTCATCAAGGCAATTCTGCTTCCGTTTGACGTTCGTATAACCATTCACATCTTGGTTATTATTTGTACAACCGGGTCTATAGTGGGTGAATTCTTTCGGGAATTTCACAATCATACCACGTTACCTAGGTCCGCCTACTTGTCTTCTGAATAGTGTCTTCTTGAGTCCAACATCCGGCTTGAGTTTGTGACTTTGTGTATCCTGTGACCGGGATGTGACTGCAGTGCGTGTGACAGATCGGATGCACATGTCAGTTACACATGTGACATCAGGAATTACCGATGTACTGCGGTATGAAAGTATATGGATTCGTTAACTGCGTTCTTGATCGTTTTTGTGAGCTGGGCTAGAAATGAAGATGCCCTAAAACCTTGCATTCGAATAGAGGAATGTTAGGTGATGTTCGATTTCATGCGGACCAGTCGTGGATTTTCGAAGACGAGGTAAAGCATTCCGGAGAATTGAAATCCTTCTACATAAAAAGAATGATCCTGGGACACGATCTGACCGGAGACCAAACGGNGTATTTGTTCAGCGAAAATGGTATCACCACGGGATGTGTCATCGTTGGAGGCAGGAAACGATGAATAATTTGGAGAGGAAACAATAAATTTGCACGCTACGACATTCATGTTGAGTGAATAAAACTTGAAGCGCAGATTATAAACTCCTTGGGAAGAGGGCGCATATGAGCGGAATGGAAAGCCTGGTGTGGGCGACAAACTCAACCGCTCCTAGCGAGTGGCCCGTTTATAGGGAGATTGGGAAGACGCCAAAACTATCTAACTAAACCAGAAGCGACGTGCATTTTGAAAATGACAACAATATCGATCAATTTAAATCTTGTACGGTCAGCTGATATCCAAACCAAACGCTAAGTTGACACAGCTGTATAGAAACATGGTTTTACAAGAAAGAGGAAATGAAACACTCGTGTCTGACCACTCGTAGGGGGTACTGCCATGGATCAATATCCGGGATAAACAGTTATTTGTTCCAAGAAAATGGACAAAGATGGATTTCGCACTATCAATATCCAAACAGTTATTTGTTCCAAGAAAATGGACAAAGATGGATTTCGCACTCGAAAGTGAAGATTTAGCCTAACCTTGCGTTCAGTTCAGTGTTCGAATTGAAGTTGTTGTGTGCGGAAAGGATTGCTCGAATGGTAAAATAATGGGAAAGGATTAGTCTGTATTGTTTTTTCTAAAGTACGTAGTTTCAAAATACACGCTCTCTGACTTGAAGAGTCACCAGAACGTTTCGACAACATGGTAAAATGTGCATGCTTAGATTGGGTTCCCATCATCGTCGAGAATGGTGTTTCACATTCGTTTTTCTCTTCCTTGAGGGGAAATATTTCCTAGACATTTCTATGTAATTTGTGCTACATGTATCACCGAAAACTAGTCAAACATTGAGGATTTCAAATAGCATCCGTTGTTAACTTTTAGTTCGAATTGGAGCAAACGAAACCTCCGTTTTTATCCCACTTTCCTTCCGCAGTTACCAAGTTAGTCAACATGATCACCGACCGTGACTGGAATTTCAATCAACAGCACAACGTTCAAGATTCCTTCAATCTGTGTTTTGCGACATCTAGATAGATAGATTGAACTGAAATCGGTTTTCATTATCCACAGGAGAGCCCCACACAACATTAAAATATTGTTTAAAACGACTGAGTACATCATGTGACGTGGCAATTTCTCCTGACCCGCGTCCGGTACGTTCCCGTTAGCAAAATGTTAAACATCGATCGGTACTTTTCAGCACTGGTTAGCATGCATTTGGCCAATCTCCATATCACCGACATTTCTAGTCGCAGGTAACCTGAGTGGTTACCTGCGATTAGTTGATTTACCTGAATGAAAGCAATCTTTTGCGAAAAACGAAAGGGTTCTTCCATTTATGGGACCTGATTAAGTGTGGGCTATTCCATAATTCAACTGTCCCGAAACTCAAGGCAAGAAATTTCTCTCCTATACGCAGTGATCATCATTCTCATAAAGGACACTGTTCACAAAATTGTCGAAGATCCTTGCATCTTGCATGGATGCCTACTACTCAACGAATCGATCGACCTGTTATTCAAATACAAAGCAATCATTTGCAGAAAACGAAAGCGCTCTTCCGTTAATGGAAACGTTGTAACTGGAGGTTTAATTGAAGGCAGGCATGCTGGCATTGTGGTTGGTCGGTCGGGCACGTTCCAGGATGCGCGCGCGTTCAAATTTAATTCGCGCATAAGCCAAGTTGAGAAAAATTTAAAGACTTGAGCGAATAACCAACGTCACACAAAACAATGTGACAACATGGACTAACTCGATTGACTTGGGTCTTACAGTTCTATTCGTTAAATCCACTAGTTCACCGGCGCCGTAAAAACCCGCCTTGTCGATTGCAAAAACAAAAAAACCTATGTTCATTGAAAAGGTGATCTCGGAATCGAACATACTACCATCCATCGGGCAACCAAACTCCATGGACGTTTCCAGCTGGCATAAAACTCGGGTTGAATAGTTGTCATAGGAGTTTGTGTCATCTGCATATATCAAGTTCTGGATCAACACATTTAGAGGTAGCTTTCCAATGAGCCATGGTCGTTTCCACACTTCGTACTGGCCAGGCCAGAGCAAGTGACCCCGGGGATTGCCGTCCGCAAAATTCCCTTCGGAAAGAAGCATCCCTAATGAAGCCAGCACGAAAAAAACCAAGACGAATACACATAAATATGTACAGGAATAAGTAGCTGCTTAGGCGACCCGATAACCGTCACCTTCCTTATCAACAAAGAATCTCCATCTTGAGGCAAAATGCTTTAACAATTCCGGGGTTTTCAACTGTACATACGACAGTTTCTGGTCGATTATTTGTTCGTTTTCCGTCGCGAACTGGGTCAACAAGATGTTCTCGATTACAATCAACGTCCCCGTGTGCAAAAAACTGGCATACAGGGAGCATTTTGAAAAATCACCTTTGTTATGCGCTTGTTTTTACGAGTTAAATCCTACGTACTAAGTGGCGTGTTCCATTAAGTGAGGAGCTCTACATATTTCGCTCCTGCTTCTAAAATGTTGTTTTGCCTAGAAGCCAAGTAGTTCAGCGGGTTTGGACATATGAGCTCTCTTGGTTTAACAATGACTCGGTGAGCGTCGCAGGATTCTGTATGCTTCATGGTGATCAGACATAATGCTAAGATGGATACCTAGATGCTTGCGTAAGCATTTTTGTTCCTGCCCCATGATAAGCTAGAATTAAAGAGTTGCTTTTATGTGAAAGGAACCAGCGCAACAACGATGTTATAACCGGCACACAAGGCGTGATTTTACCCACCCGTGTACAGTTTGAAAACAAAACACTTTTATTATGCGCATGTTTTTAAGAGTTAAATCCTACGTACTAAGTGAATCGTTTTATAGACTCAAAGTGTACTCACAGGATAAAATCAGAAACCACTCACAGTTTCCTCTGTGAACTTCCCGTCATTTCTCTCGTTAGATAATCTAGGATAGACAGAATTAGTTCCGTTGGAAAAAGGTAAGCCAGCAATTTAACTGTCAGTTTGTGTTTAGTTAAACCCCACAATACTCCACCAACAGTTGAGTGACACGCTTGGGAAAATGTCGAGGGAAGTTTCAGACACCAACGCGAGGGCACAAACCAGACAGCGCATGTACCAAGAACCTGGATGCGATTATCCCAGACTTGACGGATGACCGGGCGTAGAGTTTTGGCGCAGCGTTCTCAAAAGAGATTGTGCACAAAGAAAAAACTTGTCAAAACTAAATTCATTTCGCGGAAAATTCATAGAATCTCCTGTTACCGGCTGCCAAGCATTTTACTGTGGACAGAAATGAATGAAATATAGCCTCGTGAATGAAGGGATCTCTTAGCAAACTATTCTTCGTAGTAAAATCAAAAACCCAACTCTCCTCACACTACCAAGAAGATATTAGTAGCTCAGTGGAAGTATAAACTTCACTCGGTGATTGAAACTTCCATCTGGGTAGTCGTTGCTCGGGGAGCCAGTCAATAGGTGTGACCACGTGATGTGAAACCCGTGACTGAACGATTAACGACGCTATATGCTGTCTAAGTGCTAGTTAGTCACGCAGCTGATCAGCCTCCCGTGGCCGAACGGTTACGTGTTCAAACCGCTAGCCAGGAGGTCACGGGTTCGGGGCTCTCCGGAGTTTTATGAGATGCGTTCATTTGTATATACATTTCTGAAGCCCGACTTTCGATCTTTCTGGTTGTTTTGCAAAACTTCTCCCTCGATTAAAATCATGATTCTTGTGCGGACATCTAGCTGTGCTTCGTAAGATGGATACTTTTAGAAATATGCGGCGTTTGGAGTAGGGGTTTCGTACGGACTATCTACTGTGTTAGTCAGTTTCTCTGGATAGAATTGTTTATCTGTTGTGATTGTGATACGGAACTTTCAATCACCTGCAAGGCTGTGTGATCCCGAATATNGATTCCCAATAAAGATGAAAAAACTGTACAGTGCTTTCCGGCTTTTCAGCATTGATCGGGTTCACTTACAGGATGAAATCTCCAGAAAACTTTCCAAATGTCCTCATACTACATTCGGAAGTCGCGAAATCTGATGACGATAAATGGTACTGAAAATTTGCTTCACGGTGTAAGTGATGGTTCGATACGCTTACTTTGACAGTCGGGTTACCGGTCACACACGGCTACCTGGATAATATTGCGGAGGTCTTGTTGACACTAGCTCGGAATTCAACCGGATTTGGAGGTCATTTCTTGAACCCACCCACGCGATTACAAGTCAGAACATCTAGCAAGTTGAGAACAAACATGCTTTACGATTTCCGTTTTCGTAACAACCCAGGGAACATCAGCAGTGGCCTGTTTTCCTGAACGTTTTATACGGCAGTCGTGGCGAAGTGACTGATCGCATCACGAAACGGCCGATGTGGTGTTGGTTTAGCAATTCACGGTTGTTTGTGGGCTTGAAGACACCTATACTTTGATAGGAGAACGATTGGTGTCATCGATCCAAACCTTTGATTCAAATCTCAACCACATGAAACAGATCGTCAGTTTTGTCCACTTTCTTTATGTGTCTCACATATTCCAACATACCAACCTGGAGATCAGGACACTGTCAGTCCCCTTCTCTACTTACAGGCCAATCTGGTAGGACAGACTCTACGAACGTCACACGTACACTTGTCAGTAAAGCGCAGTGGTTTATGGAGGTGCATAAACCGTCATGCCGATTATTATAACCGTCATGCTTTCCATGATGATGATATGACTGTCACGGGGGCTTTTCTAGGAAATCAATGAACCCTACCACGCTGCTCATCGGCTTGAATCAAATTAGGTGAAGCCCCAACCG
>NW_008752179.1:193040-203954 GCF_000715545.1 Opisthorchis viverrini | reverse complement strand
ATGTATGTATGTATAGTTCTCAAGTAAAGAAATGCCTTTCCGGTCGAGGATGCCCTAAATTGGGCTGTCCCATTGAGTCATCGCTACACGGCAACGAGTCCATGAATCCTGCCTGATGAATAGACAGATCTTCATGAGTGACCAAGCTTGGAGATTTTGCGATTCCACCTGACCTCTAAGCACAAATAAATGCGGGAATCATCTTTCGTGACTGAGAACTGACTGACTATTCAAGAGTCCACCACTAGTGTCTATCTTTTTTAACTACATCAATTAGGCGTGGTTCCCCACTCTTCAGTGATATTACTCACTGCTTAGATAACTTTCCACAAGGGTCAACGGCCACACGCTTTCCACCCCGGTAATAAGATAAAATGAGACATTTTTGGATAAGATGAACATTCTAGCTCACATATCTGCCATTTTCCCAGTGTTGTGTTGTATCAACCGTGATTTTGCGTAATTTGTGGGGGAAGTATCCGTGATACAGAAGCCAGAGATAATGGAATCAAACGACAATCAAGCCAGTACCGTAAGCTGTCATGCAGTGAAATCAATGGCAGTGCCAATCAATACGGAAAACAAAAACGGACGGATATATTTGAATGAGCAAACTACATTGCAACGCATTGGAACGGGAGTTACTGTTATTTCCCCATCATGCTCCCAGAGAACTTCGATTTCATTTTGACGGACGGTGTTAGCACAAATCATGAATGCCAATGGGTTATCAAAAACGGATTTACTTCTATTCAGGTGTACTCATGTATACTCACGTCCAACGTTGTAGGGCATGCTCTGGTGGTACAGCAATCGACTGTGAATCGAGGAGCCCCGATTCAAAACTGAGTGTCTTCTATATTCCGGGGACGTCATAAACAGTTTCATTACTTTAGGTTGTAAGGGACTGTACGAGTGAGAACGATTCCACCGAGGGCCTCGGTGTATTCATTATGTGTGGCGCTTTTCCGTGGGAACAAACTGCATCATCATGACTAGCTCCTACTGTGGTTGGGGTTCTGATGGTTTCCGACGACAGGGTACGACGATCATTTGTAATCTCTGTCAACAGTTTTTGATAAATCAATGCTTGCATCCGACGAAGGGTGAAACTACGAGGAAACATATTACTCGCACGCCTCATCAGTAGTATCCACTTATTCTCGTCGGCGTCCGCACAGATTGATCAACGGTTATCATGAAACGCAGCCCCGAGGGAAAACGACTTTTTTATTGCCATAAAGCTTAGGACACCCGCTGTTTTCTCAAGAATTTCCGACTCAATAGTTGCTATTTAGTGTTACTTGTGTGGACGAGATGAGTTCTCTCGGCAATACTCATTCACCGCTTTTAATTCCAACGGCGTACAACCATACAGTTTTTGGAACATATGTTCGTAACCTTCACGGATGCCCGTGATGTGGCTTTTCATATTAGAATAGCGTGTGGCACAATCGATGTTCAAACGAGATGACCAAACCACACCCTTCTTGAAGATGTTCCATCATTCGTGATGCACGTAATTTTGGCACCGGAATATTCGCTCAACTTTTGAAAGCACACCACTTTCGTGCGCTAGCCATTAAGGGTACCACCGTGCACCCTTCCTGCTGAGTAGTGTGTTCCGTCAAGTGAGGAGCTGAGACATAAAGCCGACTGTCTGCAGCCAGTGAACTCACGCAACGTATGTTTATCCTTCTTGTGTGATTCCAGACTGGGTGTTGCATGAATGGCTTAAAGGCCATTGTTCGCGTCCCCGAAATTAAGTTTCATTCGGCTATGAAATAAGAAAAAGTAACGAATGGAGCTGATTCACGAATTTTAGTTTATTGGTTTGTTCCTGACTTCCGAATATACTGAGTAGAGGTTACCTCTGCGTTTCCTAATATTCTGTTGTAATATCGTGTCATTGCTCATCGAAGGTGTCATTGACCTGTCAATTCACATTTGTTCACAGAAATCGAATTCCATACAACCTTTGGGTCTGGCAATATGTTGACTTGAGTTCGATCAAAATATATGTCAGGACATATTCAATTCTTTTTGCAGAGTTGAGTGGAAACTCATCCCGAATGATAAAGTTCCATTCATAGCGTCTTTTCTCCGATTTCACCCAAGTTACGCCAAACAACTTTCTTCATACATGTGAGTTTCTCAAGCATGAGAGCCGATCATTTAGGCAACGGCCGGTGTTGAATTGCAGCTGTGCACGTTCAAATTTCATTCAAACTGTATAAGCCAAGTTAAGAACGATTTAAAGGCTTACTGCGCATAAATTGAACGATTAGCCGACCTCACGCAAAACAAAATGACAACATTGACTAACTCGATTGGCGCCGTGAAAGGCCGCCTCGTTGATTCCGCAAACAAAAAACCCACCTTCGTCGAAAAGGTGATCTCGGAATCGAACGCAGTACTGTTGGTATGATCTATCGAACAACCTAACTCCATGGACGTTTGAAGCTGGCGTAAAACTCGGGTTGAATAGTTGTTACAGGAGTTTGTGAAGCGTTAAAATGTTCCTACACCGTCATTTGTCTGTATCAAGTGCTTGATCAACACATACAGAAGTAGGGTTTTTAATGAGCCCTCGTCGTTTCCTCACTTCATACAGGCCAGGCCTTAGCAACCTATCCCGGGGATTGCCGTCAGCAAAATCCTCTCCGGAGAGAAGCATCCGTGATGAGGCCAGCACGAAAAACCAAGACGAAAACATATAAACAGGTCCAGAAAATAAAATCATTCAGCTGTACAACCTTCCGGTGCGTAGATGCCATGCCACTCGAAGGAAGCACGAGGGCTGAGATACTGCCAGGTTGCCCAAGCCTAGACAGGGAAAGTCGAGAGGTAGAGGTCGGGTTTGAACCACGGACATTATGGTCAGCAAATTCGCGCTCTAACCACTTGAGCCATCTCGCTCCATGTACAGACATAAGTGGCTGCTCGCGCGACTCGACAACCGTCATCTTCCTCATTTAAGAAGAACCTACATCTTGAGACAGAAAGCTCTAACAATTCCGGGGTTTTCAACTGTAAACACAACAGCTTCTGTTTAATTATTTGTTTGTTTTCTGTCGCGAACTGGGTCAACAAGATGTTCTCGATTGCCATCAGAACCCCAATGTGAATTTCGAAAGAAAACCTTTTATGCACTTGTTTTCACGAGTTGAATCCTACATACCAAGTGGATCATTCTAGTGACGAAATACGTACTCACAGGCAGAATAGAAAACCACGTGGAGCTCACAATTTCCTCTGCGAGCTTTCCGTCATTTCTCTGGATAGATAATCATAGAAAACCAGAGCTCACAATTTCCTCTGCGAGCTTTCCGTCATTTCTCTGGATAGATAATCTAGGATAGACAGAATTAGTTCCGTTAGTTAGAGGTAAGCCAGCAATTTAACTGTCAGTTTGTGTTTAAACGCTACCCACAATACTCCACCAACAGTTGAGTGACACGCTTGGGAAAATGTCGAGGGAAGTTTCAGACACCAACGCGAGGGCACAAACCAGACAGCGCATGTACCAAGAACCTGGATGCAATCATCCCAGACTTGCTGGATGACCGGTCGTAGAGTTTTGGCGCACGTCTTCAAAAGAAATTATGCACTGAGAAAAACTTGTCAAAACTAAATTCATTTCACGTAAAATTCATAGAATCTCCTGTTACCGGCTGCCAAGCATTTTACTGTGGACAGAAATGAATGAAATATAGCCACGATCAACCAGTTAAACTCATATCATTCAGAGCAGAAACCGATAGTACAATTATTTGTTGATGTAATACACAAACCTGACTGAATTAGTCGAAAGAGTCTGAGACTATTTCGGGGATCGTGCACAATACATGAGCCAGATGCCCAAAATCACAACTAAATGGAGGTTTATTCAATTCTTTCAGTCCACATTGTTTCTCTTAACAAACCAGACAGATCCCATCCAATGGTTTGGTGGAGAAAATCGAGCATACTGTTGCCAAATCAAATACTGCTGCACGAGAATCCGAGCAAACGACATGTCTGAATAGAGTCAATGGAAAAAAACTTCAGTTCAGGCTTGAATGGACGACGTTTTGCACCCAGCCAGCTGTGGCTTCCCCATAGCAGTTCATCATTGAACTTGTTATGCTGCCTAGGCTTCTGGTTCGACAATGACGAGTGGATTGTTGGAACTTCCCAGACGATTCACACGTTTTCGTAACAACCCAGGGAACATCAGCAGTGGCCTGTTTTCCTGAACGTTTTATACGGCAGTCGTGGCGAAGTGACTGATCGCATCACGAAACGGCCGATGTGGTGTTGGTTTAGCAATTCACGGTTGTTTGTGGGCTTGAAGACACCTATACTTTGATAGGAGAACGATTGGTGTCATCGATCCAAACCTTTGATTCAAATCTCAACCACATGAAACAGATCGTCAGTTTTGTCCACTTTCTTTATGTGTCTCACATATTCCAACATATCAACCTGGAGATCAGGACACTGTCAGTCCCCTTCTCTACTTACAGGCCAATCTGGTAGGACAGACTCTACGAACGTCACACGTACACTTGTCAGTAAAGCGCAGTGGTTTATGGAGGTGCATAAACCGTCATGCCGATTATTATAACCGTCATGCTTTCCATGATGATGATATGACTGTCACGGGGGCTTTTCTAGGAAATCAATGAACCCTACCACGCTGCTCATCGGCTTGAATCAAATTAGGTGAAGCCCCAACCGAACTGCCTCCTGCTGTAGATCGCATCGGCCACCATGCTTGGCTGCTTATGCCAGAAATACATTCTGGAAGAGCAAACCTCTCCAACCCAAACATGGATATGCATCAAGCGTAATCCGCTTAGTGCTGATCAACAGGTGATGGACCCAAAAAATTATTTTAGTTATTTGGGCTCCGCCATTAACCCAAACAGTAAAATGGAGCAAGCAATAGGATTTGGCAATAACAGCTCCATACTGTGCATCTTGAGTTTTGTCGCTAAATGAAACAGCTCGAAAGTCAGCCTTTGAATGAAACTCTGTTCACACAGCGACCGCCCGATAGTAGTATTGGTGAGTAGTACATCTAATACATTCTAATTATGACCTCGTCTGCTAAGTGGAGCCAGTTTACACTGAAAAGCGTAGAGAAACTGCTCCATCCTTATTGAGAATCGTCAGCGATGCGCATCCCAGACTGCCCTCCAAAGAGGTTTGAACCTGAGAAGTGTCAGTTAGTCCTTTTAACGCACACAAAAATGGCTGATCAGCATAGTCCTTTACTGGGGCTTTACTCAAATTTTAATCATGGAAACCACACTTATAGCAGTCATTCGTTTTTGGAGGAAGATTTGCTAAAACGACGAATACTCCTTTCCATTCTAATAGGCCCTGTAAGTGACACAATTGGGAATATGGCGAGGAAAATTTCAGTCACTATTGAAAGTGCACAAACCAGACAGTGCATATATCAGGAACTTCGACACAATTATACCAGAGCTTCCAAACGATCGTGCGTACATTTTTTGCGCACTAGATTTGTCGGGGGTACCAACATGTACCTTTCCTAATGAGTGGCGTTTTCTATTAAGTGAGGAGCTCTACATATTTCGCACTTGCCGCTAAAATTCTGTTTCGGCTAGAAGCCAAGTAGTTCAGCGGGTTTGGACATATGAGATCTCTTGGTCTAACAGTGTCTCGGTGAGCGTCACAGGATTCTGTGTGTTTCATGGTGATCAGACATAATGCTAAGCTGGATACCCAGATGCTTGCGTAAGAATTTTTGTTCCTGCCCCATGATAAACTGGAATAAAAGAGTTGCTTTTATGTGAAAGGAACCAACGCAAGAACGATGTTATGACGAAGATAAAAGCCGTGATTTGTCTACAGGTGATGAGGAAACTACGGTTTTTAGTAGCGTGATTTTGCCTACAGGTGAGAAGGAAAATACAGCTGGTAGTGGAATACTGGACGGAATATGATGCTCTGCCACCCAAGAATTAATTCTAACTGCAAGAAACGGTCAGACACATGCCTCGGGTGGGCGAGAAAGTAAATGAAAAGCAGTAAAAAATAGAGTCTATCGCAGTGGTCTTCTTAATAAAGGGTTCCTTGGAACAATGGGAGGTTACAACCCAAAAACCTAGCACCTGCGATCCCTTAAGGCATCCAGGTAAATAGGGTCTTCTACCCTTGTTAAAGGCTACCTTTTCCTCTCGGAAATTCATTGTGTTCAGCAGAATGAAATGTCGTTACCTATATGACGATTCTCAAAAGTCAGAAAAACGAGAAATGGGAAATTTTCCGGCGGCCAAAATAAATTCATGTGAGCTCTAAACTCAAGCTGGCCAATGAGATCACCAACTGGCCGGTATGCCCAAATTCTGAAACCTCATTCGTTTCACAAACTGTTTTCATTCCGACAACACCGAAAAGAGAGTGATGACACCAATCGCGTTTTCTCTTCTCTTCTCTGTAGGGCTTTTAATACAATTATATATATATATATATATATATATAACTAGACAAAACTTATGGTTGTACAGCAGTGAAGCATCAGTGCCAACACTGATGTCGCTGTCTTTGATGATGATGATGCAACCGGTTCCACAGGAAAAACACACCTACAGTGGGAGATATTTTGTCCCTGTAATTTATATGTACCACACAGTGGTACGGGACTGTGTGGCTGAACACAAAATATGTTTGATGAACTAATCTCTATCGATCCGATGTAGAAAGCATTGATGACCCATGTCACAACTGTCGGTAGACAGCGCCTGTTAATAAGCTAATAAACCTTGGTTATTTGTCATCTTCTGCAGATGGTAGTCTGATTAAACAAGTCATACACCGATTTGGTCGTTACTGTTCAAAAATTCGGCGAACACTAGTTACACATCGGCAAGAAGGGAAATTTTCGGATATTAAGTAAAGTATTCTATCAAACATACCAACACGTTTTCTTCATACTAACTGATGTCACAAGGGGATCCTGCTGGACGCATTCAGAGAGATGCGCGATGGACGGACGGTAAAATCTGCATTCATACACAACGGACACTCTCCGTGCGTCTTCAGAAAAGGCATCCAGTAACACTAATGTAGTATGCCTAAACCAACGCTGGCCAACTTTCTTTCAACCAGCGTTAAATGTATGAATGACTCAGTGTATATCTGACAAACCGTCGATCATCTTGCAGTTGTGCGATCGCCACTGGCGTTGTTTTTACTGTTGGAGATTCAGGTGAGGTATGATTCGGCGAAAATAGTATCATCATAAGATGGGTCATCCTTGGAGGCAGGAAACGGCGAATGAGTTGGAGAGGGAACAATAAATTTGCATGATAACTAATGTTCGAGCACGCAGAGTAACTTGTTGATGTTGCATACGCGCGATTATAAACTCCTTCGAAAGCGGGTGCATATAACCGTTGTCTATGGATGGAAAACCTGACGTGGGTGAGAAGCTCAACCGCGACAAGTAGGTGGCTCATTTATGGGAAACCTGGGAACACGCAGAAACTATGCGCGCAATCACACCCGACGTGCATTTTGAAAATGGCAGTATCGATCGATTTAAATCTTGTACTATCAGCTGATATCCAAACAGAACGCTAAGTTGACACAGCTGTATGGAGTATGGTTTTACAAGAAAGAGGAAATGAAATGCTCGTGTCTGACCACTCCTAGAGAGATACCGCAGTTGGTCGATATACGAGATAAACAGTCATTTATTACAAAAAAATGGGTGAAGATGCATTTTACACTCGAATGTGGGGATTTCACCTAACCTTGCGTTCAGTACGTGGTTCGGCTGGGAGTTATTCTGTGCGGAACGCTTTGCTCGAATTGCAAAATGATGAAAAACGATTAGTCTACAATGATTCCTTCCAGTGACTTCGAGAGTTACAAGAACGTTTCGCCAAAGTGGTAAAATATGAACGTTTAGATGGTGTTCCTATCATGGTCGAGAATGATGTTTCCCTTCATTTTTCTCTTCATCGATTGTGCATTCTGTTCGTATAAACAAAGAAAATGAGGTAAAATAATTCTTAGACATTTTTTATGCAGTTTGTGCTAAATACATCAGCTAAGACCAACTGATGGCGAAGTCAAACATCCTCCAAGGCGTTAGTTGCAATCGAACTGAAGCAAACGAAACCTCCATTTTCATCCCACTTTCTTTCGGCAGCTGCTAAGTTAATCAACGTGCTCACCGTCGGCGCGACCGTAACTGAAATTGCAATCAACAGCACAAGGTTTGTTATTCCTTCAATCTGCGTTTTCCGACATCTAGATTGGTAGATTCAACTGAAGTCGGTTTTCATTATCCACAGGAGGGCCCTATACAACATTAAGAAATTTGTTTAAAACGACTGAGTACATCGTGTGACGTGGCAATTTCTCCTGACCCGCGTGTGGTACTTGCTTGTGGCTGCTTTCCCGTTATCAAAATGTCAAGTATTGATAGGCTGCCAAGCATTTAGCCGATCTCCATATCACCAACATTTCTAGTCGCAAGTAACCTGAGTATTGCATTTTTACCTGAACGAAAGCAATCAGTTGCGTAAAACGAAATTTAACTCCTTTCCTATGATTATGCAAGTTGCCCTGTTGGAAACAGTGGCCTTTTTTAGGAGGAGGTCAACAATGAAGTCCTTTCCAAAATGTGCATCTTTCTGCTATGACTCCTACGTTTCTGGAGTAACATGTAAGGGGCTATACTTATAGTTGATTGTTTTGTAACACAAGTTCCGCTCCTGGAAACTCTGACAGACTATCAGCATGATTAGAGAAGGTTCGGCTACTTCGCCAAACTGATGAGTCAAAGTCGGCGTTTGAGTTGTCGGTGCGTTTGCGCTCAGGCACAAAACAGGAAGCTAATTTAAGCTAATATTTGTATTTCATCTCATAGGTACCAGTTGACAGACTGTTTTTCAAATGCACACCATTAACGTGTACACCTGTAGCGACAATGTAATCAGTGTCTAACTAACCCAAATCAGCTGCCATAGCAACGACAAGTTCAGAACTCAACAAATCAGGAAGGGCTCTTGATTGATGAGCTCGTTCTAGTCCACGTTTTAACCAGATTGCCATACCAACGGATTAGTTTTTTATTGCAAACAACGGCATCGGAATTGTTCTGACTTTGTGGAGCTTCCTTGTTGAATACAATCAAGAGGTTGATTTAACTGATCTTTTACGGGTGCATATTTGTGCGATTTTTTTATTTGGGCTGTCCAAAAATCGTTTTACTACTCGCTGTCACCGTGAACTTCACGGGGATAAAACTGCAGCTTCGCTTCTGCAGTATGAAACTCACATAAAGTTAATTCTACGCCGCGCGTCATTTGACCATCGGTCATGTCAGAGCATGAAAATAGTTCATTCTACAGAGAAATCTGGGACTTTAGAACAAATCCTGATCTCATTTGTTAATGTGAGGTCGCTCACTCTGTTTGATGCTGTCCTCTGCGTGCCAAAATAACCAGTTTTGTGAAGGTTTGTTCTGGCTGTTTCCGGAATTCAAACAGAAAATTGGGACGACATTAACATGACGTTCATCCAGCGTGCTCGAGGGCTCTTGTGATTTTGAGAACGAATCAACTAACACATGTATCGCACGGTGACTATCTTCTGAGTGCCGCGTGGGCTGATCGTGGGTGAGAAAGTTCTTCTGGGTTTATTTTGCTCTTGTTCAGCTGGCTACTCAGTGGGGGTCCCCTTCGATTAAAGTCAAAGCTGCGGAAATGTGGGAAATAAATCAAGACTAACCAGATAATTGAGAGGGCCCCCTATGGTGGACGAGTTTCCATTGAGATTCAGACCTACAGCTGGGAGCTCAACATGAGGTCGCTACGAGTTACCGGTCAGGAAAATATGGATACTTTAGAGCGAAAATAAGACGCAGTAGGATACAATATTAAAATATGACTTTTTGAATAACGTGGCATTGATTTTTACGCTCCATTTGGAAAGTTTAATGACTGCTGTTTCCGCTCTCTGTCTAACAATGGCGGAACTCATTTTTAAAGTGGCAAGATCGATATATGTAATTTACATTCCGCCGACCTTTCTGTGGGCTAATCAATTGAATGTACAGGAATTTGACTAATTGATCGAGTTAACTTTCAACATCCCCGCTTGAGGTTGCATATCGAGGACCATCCTTTGAAAAATCCGCCCCATTAGAATTTGTACACCACAGCATTTTCAACAATTTCGGGCGTTCCACGCTTAAAACAGCCCGTCGATGGGAGACTTTCGCTTGCCGACAAGCCTCCATGCGACGACAGCTGCGTTTCCTCCACAAGTGCTTGCGAAGTCACATTCTACCACCTAGTGTAATCTATCGACCTCCAATCAATCACCCACAGGCCTGCGCGCTAGCAAAAAGTAACGATAGACGGATGTTTAGACTCATGATAACGGATGCGCATAACTGCATTGGGAAGTATGCGCGGATCGCCACGGAAGAGAGGGACACTTGTTTGAGAAGGATAGGACCAGCTCTCCTACAAGAACTCAGCACAGCTATCGAACGAAGAGTTGGGTCCGCTGCGGAAAAGAAGAGAATTATTCTAGAAACCAAGTTTTCAAGACTGATCAGAAGTAACAAAGATGATACCACCACCATCCTCTCTAGTAAAAGACTGACTGCTGAAGAACAGGATGTTCTTGTTAAAGGACTAAACTTCAATTTCAAAGATGCCACCAATCTAGAGTTCTTGGCCAGCCTAGAGGCAGCTATGAAATCCGCCGAACTGGATGAGAATGCTCAACAACAACTCCGTCAAACTGTGGTACCGGCCATCACACGAAACAAAACTCTCAACCTTCTCTCAAACAAGGAAAGGGAAGCATTAGAAAATTTGAAGAAAGATGAAACCATCATCATTCTACCTGCGGACAAAGGACGGATGACCGTTA